>NW_027187485.1:110941-412390 GCF_041381155.1 Argopecten irradians | reverse complement strand
TCACTATGTGACTTACCTGCCCTAGGGTACGCCCCAGACCCCATAGAGAAGGGGTCACTGGTCCACTGGGATCTCACTATGTGACTTACCTGCCCTAGGGTACGCCCCAGACCCCACAGAGAAAGGGTCACTGGTCCACTGGGATCTCACCATGTGACCTACCTGCCCTAGGGTATGCCCCAGACCCCATAGAGAAGGGATCACTGGTCCACTGGGATCTCACCATGTTACTTACCTGACCTAGGGTACGCCCCAGACCCCATAGAGAAGGGGTCTCTAGTCCATTGGGATCTCACTATAGTTGTCAGATTATACTGTCTCACCAAATCTTCTCCACCAAACAACTTCCCCAAAGTTTTTATCACTGAAAATAATAGTAAGTAGAGTTTTAAAATGTAAGAAAGAAGAGACAATAACTAATTATGTTCCATGGACATGAAATTATAAAGGGCAACAACTCTGTCAATAACATTTAAAAAAATTTAAATTTAATTGTTTAAAGTCTTAATTTTAAATGTCCTGTCTGTGTGATACAAAATATCAAACCATTTGTGTTTCTTTCTTTACTGATCTCGTCATGTTCACAATATTCAATAGACACTCTCGGTCACAGAATCAATCTTAATTTAGAACTGATCTAATATGGAGCAGATAATCATTTTTATACATATATATGTTTTGTTAAGTTATGAATCATGTTAATACTGGAAGAATACCGTTGAATCATTATACAGTGTACCTTAATTTGAAGTGTTTTTTTGTCCCAATAAAACATCTTTGCATATTACAGAGTTATCTACCCTTGCTGGTAGGTATATCAAAGGAAAACTTGTGCCATTTGCTCTGAAAATAAAATATGACGTGTTCATAAACACATTGTATCACAATCAAAACTTACTTGCAAGGGTAGATAACTCTGTAATATGCAAATACGGAATACAGTAATCTTTACGGCCTACCTAGTTCTTTGAATTCCTCTATCGGAGTCTGTTCCAAATTGATAGCTGCTTTATCGTATAACGAACCAACCAGAAATGGCCGATCAACCAGATTCTGCATGTTGAACCATGTCTGAATGAATGGCTCCTCCCCCTCTGGTGTGTTGTCATGGTAAACACGCCGACGTCACTCGGCCAGAACGCCTCAGAAAACCCGACAATTACTTTCTGTGAATCGTAGACACCTGTACGATACATTTGATCACATTACTGGTCAGTTAAGCAATGTCATAAATATCATATTAAAAGACATTTTTCTTTTGAGTTACAATATTCAGAAGAGTTAAAGATGCACCACCAATGACAGAGCAAAAAATCGATACTCATTATTGGAACAAAAATTGGTGTTTAATCGTGTACATATATGTCTAATTAACGCAAAAATTAATATGAGATAATTTAGTTTGCTTTTGGTGCATGTGCAATCAGTACTTCATTCCATATAGGACATAGTGTCACAGAATTTTATAGGGATGCAAATAATTATCTTAAATACTTTTATCTTGAAGTAAAATGAGAAGAACTATTCAATGGTGGTAATGGTGTAAAGTAAGTAACTTTTGTAACCGAAGAAAAATACTAAATCGTCTGTTCCTGCGACGGAGCATCTTTAAATACCATATATGTAACCCAATTGTCTTCATAATGATGAAAACGCAATTAAGAAACCACATTTTGCCCGACTCAAAATGAAACAGAATTGACAGTCTTTGTTTGTCAACAATCTGGTGAATACTTCAGCACAAAGAATTGTTTGATAAACTAAGTAGATGTATGCCATTTATGACCAGAGTTGGTTGGCACATTTTAAAATTTCTCCATCACGCTGCCTTTAGACATGTCTTCACAAAGTCTCTAAAGCCTTCATAATCATTATTTCATTGATAATCCAAGGTCAGCCAAGGTTCATATTTCATAAGCAGATATGTATAATAAGGGCCGTTTTCCATTATACGGTTTGAATGGTTGGACCTAGTTGTTTGTTTATGAATGAAAGGCGAACCTGGTAATTTTATATTGTTTTCAGGCAAGTCATCACAGGCCTGCATCATAAACTGCAGGTCAGTCAGGTTTTATACTTGAAATAATGACTTTTACAAACGGTCGAACCGATTGTTCCGAATAAACGAAAATGGCCACGGTTAAAGGGAAAGAAAGATAATTCTAAGAAACAGTTTCTAAGTATCATGATTATAGTGGCAAAACCTTTAAAAGTGATCTTTGACATTTTAAAAATTATCAATGACCCTAAGAAAGATTTAAAATGAAAACATACTAAAGCTTTTTTCTTATATTACTAAAACATGAAAATACATTTCAAGAGCTCTGATTTTAAAACAATGTTGTGGAAATCCAGCAGAGGCAGCCATTTTGTCTCAAATCCTGACGTCACGTCAGTGACATCATGGTTTATATAACGCTGTAATAATTTATAAGTTGTTTAGATCCGCCCATAAAAATCGCTCACATATAATGAGGAAGTCACTAGATATCAGAAGAATTATAAAATCTTCATAGTAGATGGTTACCGAGCTCCTTCACGGCCTTGTACCACTCCTTAGGAAGTACGGGTTCAAACAGTACAGCCTCACTCCTCAGTACGCCTACGGGGACGGCCACGATAACTAGGTCAGCACTGACCTGATTTAGGTCCTTAGTACGCACAATCACTTTCTTCTTCTTAGAGTCGATTTTGATCTGTCTGACAATTTGATTCAGACTGATAGCTCACTATAGAGGTAGCTCACTCCCTAGTCCAGATACAATACTGGAAATAAAACAATCAACAATGTCAGGAACTTGAGTTAACTAAATTGTTTAATGATGTCTTCTGAATAGGATGATGCATAGTATGTAGTTTACATACCTAATTCCTGCTGACTTTGTCTCCTCTCCCAACTACCTTTCTAGTACATACATCTAATGTAAATGTATTATAGTAACATGATATTGTAATACGTAATACTGTTAGCGAGTAACTGAAACTTGATACTGCAAATTACTCCTATTTATAAAGGCATGTTATCACACAATATGTTACATGTTCTACAATCTACGTCATGGTTGTAAGAAACAAAGACTTCACAGATATAAGAAAGAAAATCTTTTAACGAGTGAAAATCATCAAGACAGAAAGTATTAGAGGAGAAGATCTTAATGATGATCTTACGCGTCTAGAACTTGGTCATATCCATCCACCACGATTGTATTCCAGCCAAACTGTTTCACTGGATCAAAGTGCATGGTGGAGTAGTCAGGCTTAGAGACAGCGTTATGGTTACGTAGAATACTGGTGATGATGGCGCGGTCACCCTGGAATGTGTGACCTGAGATCTCGTCCTCTACGGCTTTCTGTAGTGGAATGTCGACACCAGTGGCCTTTACCTTGTCTACTGCTGACTGAATTATCTGGCCAATAAAGTAAAGAAAGAAAGTCAGACAGACATATCAAAACTGAAGTCATTGTAATAAAAGAGAGTAAAAGTCATCACCATAGAAACAGGGGTTAAATGTGAGAAATGTTCATATTGCAACTCTGTAACAATTGATTTTAGTAATCTCTATAGAAACCGAGGGGTGTTAGATGATATGCTTTTCAGACCAAAACTCTGCTGGTCATTATAGGTCATCACTATGGAAACGGATTATAAGCAATGACAATTCTGATCAAAACTTTGTGATCGCTCAATCTATGTCATCACTATGGAAACACATGGGTTTTAGGTGAGAAAACAATCATTAAGTAAATAATGAATGTTTTTATATCACAACAACTGATTGGGTCACATTGAGAGAGTTAGATGGATTTAGAATACAGAAAAAATCTTGTGATTTGTGTGTGTGTGTGGGGGGGGACTAAGATGCAATTTGATGATTTTAAAGCGTTCTTAAGATGGCATTTTTTCTATTTAAGTTACCTGCATTTAGAAATGATCATTGTGAATGTCGTCATATCATTATGCAACCCTGCTCGATCTCAACAAACTGCTTCACACCATCGGTACATTGTTGTGTAACTAAAAAAATTACGGATTTATTGTCTTGCTAAGACATATAAACAAAATAATTTTTTAAATACTTTTTTTGAAATAGTAGAATCACTTGATGGATATTTTAGTCTGGTTCATGTGTATTGAATTTTTATCATTAAAGGTTTGAACATTACGTGCTTGAATGTTTTAGGACTTAAGCGCCGCGCTGCGGTAGTTTTTCTAAAATGAAGTACGAAAATGTGCAGGAGGACTCTTTTTTCTTTTCTTTCAAATGTGCATTATTATAACATTTCAGTCGCCGAAAATGGGACATGTTAAGCCCCCCCCCCCCCCCTCGGGAACAGGAGGAGGGGGCAACCCCCCGCCCACTCCAAGTATTGCTCTTTTGGTGTACTTATACTTACAGATGGTAGTCGTCACCTTTTCATTAAACGTTCAGTAACAGCCCCAATCTGATTAAAATACAGATCCTTACTATCACTGCATTAAGGTCTGTATTTCAATCAGATTGGTAATAGCCCAACAGTATCAATTTAGATTGTCATTTATTGAACACCTTGTAATATATATATATATATATATATATTCTGTATATATTAATCGAAGTCTCCCAGCTTTGTTTACATGTTAGAAGAAATAAAGAATCATTTTTATCAGGATAAATGTACTTTTGACTTGACTTTCACTGTGTAGTCTCACAGTGAAAGTAGACATCTACCCGTATAGAACGTTTTAAGTAGTCTCATATAGGGCAACCCAAATTCAAGTGTTCTAGTTTTACATTTAAGCGAATGATATTCTCAATTGTAGCCAAACTGTGCAGTTTCTCTGAACATTTTGAAAAAAAAAAAACATTTGCAAAAGATCCGGGTATTTCAGGCAAGGGAATCAAGCCGTATAGAGTCGCATTTAGGGCGACCTACCCGTATTGACCAAATTTTGTTCTAATTTCACTATTAAACGAATAATCCATTCCATCGTACCCAAACTGTGCAGTTTCCCTGATCATTAAAAGAAAAAAAAAGTTTGCAAAATATCCGGGTATTTTAGGCAAAAGAATGTAGTCGTATAGAAAGTTACATAGTAGTCTCATATAGGGCAACCTACCCGTATTGTCCAAATTTTGTTTTTATTTCACTATCATACGACTTATAATCTCCATTGAAGCCAAACTGTGCATTTTCCATGAACTTTTTAACAAACGTACGTAAGATACCCGGGTATTTTAGGCAAGGGAATCTAGCCGTATAGAACGTTTTTAGTAGTCTTATATAGGGTGACCTACCCGTATTGTCCTAATTTTGTTTTTATTTCACTAGTAAATGACTAATACTATCCAATATAGCCAAACTGTGCAGTTTAAGTGAACTTTTTAATAAGAGTACGCAAAATACCCGGGTATTTTAGGCAAGGGAATCTAGCCGTATAGAAATTTGCCTAGTAGTCTCATATAGGGCAACCTACCCGTATTGTCCAAATTTTGTTTTTATTTCACTATTATACGACTTATACTCTTCATTGTAGCCAAACTATGCAGTTTCCGTGAACTTTCTAACAAACGTGCGTAAAATACCCGGGTATTTTAGGCAAGGGAATCTAGCCGTATAGAACGTTTTTAGTAGTCTTATATAGGGCGACCTACCCGTATTGTCCTAATTTTGTTTTTATTTCACTAGTAAATGACTAATACTATCAATTATAGCCAAACTGTGCAGTTTAAGTGAACTTTTTAACAAACGTACGTAAAATACCCGGGTATTTTAGGCAAGGGAATCTAGCCGTATAGAAAGTTGCCTAGTAGTCTCATATAGGGCAACCTACCCGTATTGTCCAAAATTTTGTTTTTTTATTTCACTATTATACGACTTATGCTCTTCATTGTAGCCAAACCATGCAGTTTCCGTGAACTTTCTAACAAACGTGCGTAAAATACCCGGGTATTTTAGGCAAGGGAATCTAGCCGTATAGAACGTTTTTAGTAGTCTTATATAGGGCGACCTACCCGTATTGTCCAAATTTTGTTTTTATTTCACTAGTAAATGACTAATACTATCAATTATAGCAAAACTGTGCAGTTTAAGTGAACTTTTTAACAAACGCACGTAAGATACCCGGGTATTTTAGGCAAGGGAATCTAGCCGTATAGAAAGTTGCCTAGTAGTCTCATATAGGGCAACCTACCCGTATTGTCCAAATTTTGTTTTTATTTCACTATTATACGACTTATACTCTTCATTGTAGCCAAACTATGCAGTTTCCGTGAACTTTTTAACAAACGTGCGTAAGATACCCGGGTATTTTAGGCAAGGGAATCTAGCCGTATAGAACGTTTTTAGTAGTCTTATATAGGGTGACCTACCTATATTGTCCAAATTTCGTTCTGATTTCAATACTAAACGAATTATAATCTCCATTGAAGCCAAACTGTGCATTTTCCGTGAACTTTTTAACAAACGTACGTAAGATACCCGGGTATTTTAGGCAAGGGAATCTAGCCGTATAGAACGTTTTTAGTAGTCTTATATAGGGCGACCTACCCGTATTGTACTAATTTTGTTTTTATTTCACTAGTAAATGACTAATACTATCAATTATAGTCAAACAGTGCAGTTTAAGTGAACTTTTTAACAAACGTACGTAAGATACCCGGGTATTTTAGGCAAGGGAATCTAGCCGTATAGAAAGTTGCCTAGTAGTCTCATATAGGGCAACCTACCCGTATTGTCCAAATTTTGTTTTTATTTCACTATTAAACGACTTATACTCTTCATTGTAGCCAAACTATGCAGTTTCCGTGAACTTTTTAACAAACGTGCGTAAAATACCCGGGTATTTTAGGCAAGGGAATCTAGCCGTATAGAACGTTTTTAGTAGTCTTATATAGGGGAACCTACCCGTATTGTCCAAATTTTGTTTTTATTTCACTATTAAACGACTTATACTCTCCATTGTAGCCAAACTATGCAGTTTTCCGTGAACTTTTTAACAAACGTGCGTAAAATACCCGGGTATTTTAGGCAAGGGAATCTAGCCGTATAGAACGTTTTTAGTAGTCTTATATAGGGCGACCTACCCGTATTGTACTAATTTTGTTTTTATTTCACTAGTAAATGACTAATACTATCAATTATAGTCAAACAGTGCAGTTTAAGTGAACTTTTTAACAAACGTACGTAAGATACCCGGGTATTTTAGGCAAGGGAATCTAGCCGTATAGAAAGTTGCCTAGTAGTCTCATATAGGGCAACCTACCCGTATTGTCCAAATTTTGTTTTTATTTCACTATTATACGACTTATACTCTTCATTGTAGCCAAACTATGCAGTTTCCGTGAACTTTTTAACAAACGTGCGTAAAATACCCGGGTATTTTAGGCAAGGGAATCTAGCCGTATAGAACGTTTTTAGTAGTCTTATATAGGGTGACCTACCCGTATTGTCCTAATTTTGTTTTTATTTCACTAGTAAATGACTAATACTATCAATTATAGCCAAACTGTGCAGTTTAAGTGAACTTTTTAACAAACGCACGTAAGATACCCGGGTATTTTAGGCAAGGGAATCTAGCCGTATAGAACGTTTTTAGTAGTCTTATATAAGGCGACCTACCCGTATTGTCCAAATTTTGTTTTTATTTCACTATTATACGACTTATACTCTTCATTGTAGCCAAACTATGCAGTTTCCGTGAACTTTTTAACAAACGTGCGTAAAATACCCGGGTATTTTAGGCAAGGGAATCTAGCCGTATAGAACGTTTTTAGTAGTCTTATATAGGGTGACCTACCCGTATTGTCCTAATTTTGTTTTTATTTCACTAGTAAATGACTAATACTATCAATTATAGCAAAACTGTGCAGTTTAAGTGAACTTTTTAACAAGCGCACGTAAGATACCCGGGTATTTTAGGCAAGGGAATCTAGCCGTATAGAAAGTTGCCTAGTAGTCTCATATAGGGCAACCTACCCGTATTGTCCAAATTTTGTTTTTATTTCACTATTATACGACTTATACTCTTCATTGTAGCCAAACTATGCAGTTTCCGTGAACTTTTTAACAAACGTGCGTAAAATACCCGGGTATTTTAGGCAAGGGAATCTAGCCGTATAGAACGTTTTTAGTAGTCTTATATAGGGTGACCTACCTATATTGTCCAAATTTCGTTCTGATTTCAATACTAAACGAATTATAATCTCCATTGAAGCCAAACTGTGCATTTTCCGTGAACTTTTTAACAAACGTACGTAAGATACCCGGGTATTTTAGGCAAGGGAATCTAGCCGTATAGAACGTTTTTAGTAGTCTTATATAGGGCGACCTACCCGTATTGTACTAATTTTGTTTTTATTTCACTAGTAAATGACTAATACTATCAATCATATAGCCAAACAGTGCAGTTTAAGTGAACTTTTTAACAAACGTACGTAAGATACCCGGGTATTTTAGGCAAGGGAATCTAGCCGTATAGAAAGTTGCCTAGTAGTCTCATATAGGGCAACCTACCCGTATTGTCCAAATTTTGTTTTTATTTCACTATTATACGACTTATACTCTTCATTGTAGCCAAACTATGCAGTTTCCGTGAACTTTTTAACAAACGTGCGTAAAATACCCGGGTATTTTAGGCAAGGGAATCTAGCCGTATAGAACGTTTTTAGTAGTCTTATATAGGGTGACCTACCTATATTGTTCCAAATTTTGTTTTTATTTCACTAGTAAATGACTAATACTATCCAATTATAGCCAAACTGTGCAGTTTAAGTGAACTTTTTAACAAACGTACGTAAGATACCCGGGTATTTTAGGCAAGGGAATCTAGCCGTATAGAAAGTTTTTAGTAGTCTCATATAGGGCAACCTACCCGTATTGTCCAAATTTTGTTTTTATTTCACTATTATACGACTTATACTCTTCATTGTAGCCAAACTATGCAGTTTCCGTGAACTTTTTAACAAACGTGCGTAAGATACCCGGGTATTTTAGGCAAGGGAATCTAGCCGTATAGAACGTTTTTAGTAGTCTTATATAGGGCGACCTACCCGTATTGTCCTAATTTTGTTTTTATTTCACTAGTAAATGACTAATACTATCAATTATAGTCAAACTATGCAGTTTAAGTGAACTTTTTAACAAACGTACGTAAGATACCCGGGTATTTTAGGCAAGGGAATCTAGCCGTATAGAAAGTTGCCTAGTAGTCTCATATAGGGCAACCTACCCGTATTGTCCAAATTTTGTTTTTATTTCACTATTATACGACTTATACTCTTCATTGTAGCCAAACTATGCAGTTTCCGTGAACTTTTTAACAAACGTGCGTAAAATACCCGGGTATTTTAGGCAAGGGAATCTAGCCGTATAGAACGTTTTTAGTAGTCTTATATAGGGTGACCTACCCGTATTGTCCAAATTTTGTTTTTATTTCACTAGTAAATGACTAATACTATCCATTATAGCCAAACTGTGCAGTTTAAGTGAACTTTTTAACAAACGTACGTAAAATACCCGGGTATTTTAGGCAAGGGAATCTAGCCGTATAGAACGTTTTTAGTAGTCTTATATAGGGTGACCTACCCGTATTGTCCAAATTTTGTTTTTATTTCACTAGTAAATGACTAATACTATCCAATATAGCCAAACTGTGCAGTTTAAGTGAACTTTTTAATAAGAGTACGTAAAATACCCGGGTATTTTAGGCAAGGGAATCTAGCCGTATAGAAAGTTGCCTAGTAGTCTCATATAGGGCAACCTACCCGTATTGTCCAAATTTTGTTTTTATTTCACTATTATACGACTTATACTCTTCATTGTAGCCAAACTATGCAGTTTCCGTGAACTTTTTAACAAACGTGCGTAAGATACCCGGGTATTTTAGGCAAGGGAATCTAGCCGTATAGAACGTTTTTAGTAGTCTTATATAGGGCGACCTACCCGTATTGTACTAATTTTGTTTTTATTTCACTAGTAAATGACTAATACTATCAATTATAGTCAAACAGTGCAGTTTAAGTGAACTTTTTAACAAACGTACGTAAGATACCCGGGTATTTTAGGCAAGGGAATCTAGCCGTATAGAAAGTTGCCTAGTAGTCTCATATAGGGCAACCTACCCGTATTGTCCAAATTTTGTTTTTATTTCACTATTATACGACTTATACTCTTCATTGTAGCCAAACTATGCAGTTTCCGTGAACTTTTTAACAAACGTGCGTAAAATACCCGGGTATTTTAGGCAAGGGAATCTAGCCGTATAGAACGTTTTTAGTAGTCTTATATAGGGTGACCTACCCGTATTGTCCAAATTTTGTTTTTATTTCACTAGTAAATGACTAATACTATCCAATATAGCCAAACTGTGCAGTTTAAGTGAACTTTTTAACAAACGTACGTAAGATACCCGGGTATTTTAGGCAAGGGAATCTAGCCGTATAGAAAGTTGCCTAGTAGTCTCATATAGGGCAACCTACCCGTATTGTCCAAATTTTGTTTTTATTTCACTATTATACGACTTATACTCTTCATTGTAGCCAAACTATGCAGTTTCCGTGAACTTTTTAACAAACGTGCGTAAAATACCCGGGTATTTTAGGCAAGGGAATCTAGCCGTATAGAACGTTTTTAGTAGTCTTATATAGGGTGACCTACCCGTATTGTCCTAATTTTGTTTTTATTTCACTAGTAAATGACTAATACTATCAATTATAGCAAAACTGTGCAGTTTAAGTGAACTTTTTAACAAACGCACGTAAGATACCCGGGTATTTTAGGCAAGGGAATCTAGCCGTATAGAAAGTTGCCTAGTAGTCTCATATAGGGCAACCTACCCGTATTGTCCAAATTTTGTTTTTATTTCACTATTATACGACTTATACTCTTCATTGTAGCCAAACTATGCAGTTTCCGTGAACTTTTAAACAAACGTGCGTAAAATACCCGGGTATTTTAGGCAAGGGAATCTAGCCGTATAGAACGTTTTTAGTAGTCTTATATAGGGTGACCTACCTATATTGTCCAAAATTTTCGTTCTGATTTCAATACTAAACGAATTATAATCTCCATTGAAGCCAAACTGTGCATTTTCCGTGAACTTTTTAACAAACGTACGTAAGATACCCGGGTATTTTAGGCAAGGGAATCTAGCCGTATAGAAAGTTGCCTAGTAGTCTCATATAGGGCAACCTACCCGTATTGTCCAAATTTTGTTTTTATTTCACTAGTAAATGACTAATACTATCAATTATAGCCAAAATGTGCAGTTTAAGTGAACTTTTTAACAAACGTACGTAAGATACCCGGGTATTTTAGGCAAGGGAATCTAGCCGTATAGAAAGTTGCCTAGTAGTCTCATATAGGGCAACCTACCCGTATTGTCCAAATTTTGTTTTTATTTCACTATTATACGACTTATACTCTTCATTGTAGCCAAACTATGCAGTTTCCGTGAACTTTTTAACAAACGTGCGTAAAATACCCGGGTATTTTAGGCAAGGGAATCTAGCCGTATAGAACGTTTTTAGTAGTCTTATATAGGGTGACCTACCCGTATTGTCCTAATTTTGTTTTTATTTCACTAGTAAATGACTAATACTATCAATTATAGCCAAACTGTGCATTTTCCGTGAACTTTTTAACAAACGTACGTAAGATACCCGGGTATTTTAGGCAAGGGAATCTAGCCGTATAGAAAGTTGCCTAGTAGTCTCATATAGGGCAACCTACCCGTATTGTCCAAATTTTGTTTTTATTTCACTATTATACGACTTATACTCTCAATTATAGCCAAACTATGCAGTTTCCGTGAACTTTTTAACAAACGTGCGTAAAATACCCGGGTATTTTAGGCAAGGGAATCTAGCCGTATAGAACGTTTTTAGTAGTCTTATATAGGGTGACCTACCCGTATTGTCCTAATTTTGTTTTTATTTCACTAGTAAATGACTAATACTATCAATTATAGCAAAACTGTGCAGTTTAAGTGAACTTTTTAACAAACGCACGTAAGATACCCGGGTATTTTAGGCAAGGGAATCTAGCCGTATAGAAAGTTGCCTAGTAGTCTCATATAGGGCAACCTACCCGTATTGTCCAAATTTTGTTTTTATTTCACTATTATACGACTTATACTCTTCATTGTAGCCAAACTATGCAGTTTCCGTGAACTTTTAAACAAACGTGCGTAAAATACCCGGGTATTTTAGGCAAGGGAATCTAGCCGTATAGAACGTTTTTAGTAGTCTTATATAGGGTGACCTACCCGTATTGTCCTAATTTTGTTTTTATTTCACTAGTAAATGACTAATACTATCAATTATAGTCAAACAGTGCAGTTTAAGTGAACTTTTTAACAAACGTACGTAAGATACCCGGGTATTTTAGGCAAGGGAATCTAGCCGTATAGAACGTTTTTAGTAGTCTTATATAGGGCAACCTACCCGTATTGTCCAAATTTTGTTTTTATTTCACTATTATACGACTTATACTCTTCATTGTAGCCAAACTATGCAGTTTCCGTGAACTTTTTAACAAACGTGCGTAAGATACCCGGGTATTTTAGGCAAGGGAATCTAGCCGTATAGAAAGTTTTAGTAGTCTTATATAGGGCAACCTACCCGTATTGTCCAAATTTTGTTTTTATTTCACTATTATACGACTTATACTCTTCATTGTAGCCAAACTATGCAGTTTCCGTGAACTTTTTAACAAACGTACGTAAGATACCCGGGTATTTTAGGCAAGGGAATCTAGCCGTATAGAACGTTTTTAGTAGTCTTATATAGGGTGACCTACCCGTATTGTCCTAATTTTGTTTTTATTTCACTAGTAAATGACTAATACTATCAATTATAGCCAAACTGTGCAGTTTAAGTGAACTTTTTAACAAACGCACGTAAGATACCCGGGTATTTTAGGCAAGGGAATCTAGCCGTATAGAAAGTTGCCTAGTAGTCTCATATAGGGCAACCTACCCGTATTGTCCAAATTTTGTTTTTATTTCACTATTATACGACTTATACTCTTCATTGTAGCCAAACTATGCAGTTTCCGTGAACTTTTAAACAAACGTGCGCAAAATACCCGGGTATTTTAGGCAAGGGAATCTAGCCGTATAGAACGTTTTTAGTAGTCTTATATAGGGCGACCTACCCGTATTGTCCAAATTTTGTTTTTATTTCACTAGTAAATGACGAATTATAATCTCCATTGAAGCCAAACTGTGCAGTTTAAGTGAACTTTTTAACAAACGTACGTAAGATACCCGGGTATTTTAGGCAAGGGAATCTAGCCGTATAGAAAGTTGCCTAGTAGTCTCATATAGGGCAACCTACCCGTATTGTCCAAATTTTGTTTTTATTTCACTATTATACGACTTATACTCTTCATTGTAGCCAAACCATGCAGTTTCCGTGAACTTTGTTTAGCAAAGTGCGCAAAATACCCGGGTATTTTAGGCAAGGGAATCTAGCCGTATAGAACGTTTTTAGTAGTCTTATATAGGGTGACCTACCCGTATTGTCCTAATTTTGTTTTTATTTCACTAGTAAATGACTAATACTATCAATTATAGCAAAACTGTGCAGTTTAAGTGAACTTTTTAACAAACGCACGTAAGATACCCGGGTATTTTAGGCAAGGGAATCTAGCCGTATAGAAAGTTGCCTAGTAGTCTCATATAGGGCAACCTACCCGTATTGTCCAAATTTTGTTTTTATTTCACTATTATACGACTTATACTCTTCATTGTAGCCAAACTATGCAGTTTCCGTGAACTTTTAAACAAACGTGCGTAAAATACCCGGGTATTTTAGGCAAGGGAATCTAGCCGTATAGAACGTTTTTAGTAGTCTTATATAGGGTGACCTACCTATATTGTCCAAATTTCGTTCTGATTTCAATACTAAACGAATTATAATCTCCATTGAAGCCAAACTGTGCATTTTCCGTGAACTTTTTAACAAACGTACGTAAGATACCCGGGTATTTTAGGCAAGGGAATCTAGCCGTATAGAACGTTTTTAGTAGTCTTATATAGGGCGACCTACCCGTATTGTACTAATTTTGTTTTTATTTCACTAGTAAATGACTAATACTATCAATTATAGCCAAACTGTGCAGTTTAAGTGAACTTTTTAACAAACGTACGTAAGATACCCGGGTATTTTAGGCAAGGGAATCTAGCCGTATAGAAAGTTGCCTAGTAGTCTCATATAGGGCAACCTACCCGTATTGTCCAAATTTTGTTTTTATTTCACTATTATACGACTTATACTCTTCATTGTAGCCAAACTATGCAGTTTCCGTGAACTTTGTTTACAAACGTGCGTAAAATACCCGGGTATTTTAGGCAAGGGAATCTAGCCGTATAGAACGTTTTTAGTAGTCTTATATAGGGCGACCTACCCGTATTGTCCAAATTTTGTTTTTATTTCACTAGTAAATGACTAATACTATCCAATATAGCCAAACTGTGCAATTTAAGTGAACTTTTTAACAAACGTACGTAAGATACCCGGGTATTTTAGGCAAGGGAATCTAGCCGTATAGAAAGTTGCCCAGTAGTCTCATATAGGGCAACCTACCCGTATTGTCCAAATTTTGTTTTTATTTCACTATTATACGACTTATACTCTTCATTGTAGCCAAACTATGCAGTTTCCGTGAACTTTCTAACAAACGTGCGTAAAATACCCGGGTATTTTAGGCAAGGGAATCTAGCCGTATAGAACGTTTTTAGTAGTCTTATATAGGGCGACCTACCCGTATTGTCCTAATTTTGTTTTTATTTCACTAGTAAATGACTAATACTATCAATTATAGCCAAACTGTGCAGTTTAAGTGAACTTTTTAACAAACGTACGTAAGATAATCCCGGGTATTTTAGGCAAGGGAATCTAGCCGTATAGAAAGTTGCCTAGTAGTCTCATATAGGGCAACCTACCCGTATTGTCCAAATTTTTGTTTTATTTCACTATTATACGACTTATACTCTTCATTGTAGCCAAACTATGCAGTTTCCCGTGAACTTTCTAACAAACGTGCGTAAAATACCCGGGTATTTTAGGCAAGGGAATCTAGCCGTATAGAACGTTTTTAGTAGTCTTATATAGGGCGACCTTAGACTCGTATTGTCCAAATTTTGTTTTTATTTCACTAGTAAATGACTAATACTATCCAATTATAGCCAAACTGTGCAGTTTAAGTGAACTTTTTAAACAAACGCACGTAAAATACCCGGGTATTTTAGGCAAGGGAATCTAGCCGTATAGAAAGTTGCCTAGTAGTCTCATATAGGGCAACCTACCCGTATTGTCCAAATTTTGTTTTTATTTCACTACGGTTTGGAATTCTGGTGCAAGCTCCGCATATGGATAAATAACGTAATAGTCCGTTTAGCCAATCAGGCGAGGCTTTATATTTATAGCTTGGTGAAGGTAGATTTCCCGCGATCCCGTAACATACAAACATGCGCGTGATGCTGACGGATGAGGCGGCATGCTGAAAACAAAACAAATGGATTGTGGAAGGTAAGCTTTAACAGAGAATTAAACGTATTTTATCTGTAATATTTGTTAAAATTATAAATAGCGACTGAAATAAGGACGACGGATCGATCCGGATAATGTAAAGAGCATCCGGCAAACACACAGTCAAAGGTGCCTGGCTCCCCAGTTCTCGCTAGGTATTTCCATTCTCGTCATCGCATGTGTAGGCCTTCTTGTCAATACGTGCACACGAATTTTCAGATTTTTTTTGTGGAAATAGCATGGTACACTGCACCACACTCGAGGACTTCAAGGCACATCATTCCTCGAGTAACCCTTGAAGTTCTCATGCATTCGTTTTGCCAAGGACGTATAAATCCTTGGTTTTGCACAGATCTTTTTATTAATAATTAATTTCATTCACACTCTTGCACCCCTTAAGATCAACCTCGACTTAATCGTCATTATCATGTTGACGGCGTCGTGAAAACCAAAGAAGAAGAGTGTCTTCTATTAGAAGATATTACTTTTCTCAGGTTGGGCACAACCCTGCATATGCATATGGAATATCCTGCATTTTAGAAACAGTTACCCAGAAATGAAAACACATTAGTACAACCCGTTACAATACACTCTTTCCCCATCTCTGTATGTAACCATAGGCCACGGCCAGCTGACGGCCAATATGGCGGTTGGCTATGCATAACTGAAAATGACGTATGCTGTGAAGAATGCTATAATGTTGTTTTAAAAAAATATTTTCATAAATTTTAACGGTGTCATAATTTTAGAATGCCTTACGACTGATTTAAGACTATGTTTGTGCGCTTAAGTAGCGGGATTTGACTGGGTTGGTCATCAGTGACCAGGTAGCTCAGTCGGTAGAGCAACCACTAGTGTTTGGAGGGTACTGGGTTTGAATCCCAGTCTGCCCGCTACATTTTCTCCTCTGCTGTTAAAGAATTGGCACCCAACTAAATAACCCGCGTGATGGTTATTGGAGGGTCCCGGGTTCGAATCCCGGTCTGCCTGCTACATTTCTCCTCTGCTGTTACAGAATTGGCACCCAACTAAATAACCCATGTGGTGGTGTTTGGAGGGTCTCGTATTCGAAAAAGGAGGGAGGAGTGTAGTAGGATTGGACTGCATGGATCAATCATCGGTGACCAGTTAGCACTCAGCTAGTGTTTGAAGGGTCCCGGGTTCGAATCCCGGTGTGGCTGCTACATTTTTTTCCCCTCCTGTTACACTTACATGCACTAATAAATTTTAAACAAATTCATGCATTTTTCTTTCTCAGAATCCTGTATTTGGTTAACTTCTTGATTAGTCAAATGGGTAACTGCATCAGTGTAACATCTAGCAAATGATTATACAATAAATTTAATCACTGCCTCTGCCAGGATTTGAACTCGGGACCTCAGGGTTACTAGTCTGACGCTCAACGGATCAATATATTCACAGGGTTACATCAGCATGTTACTCAAATGCAAAACTGCTACCCAGATGGAACCTGTTAATTTATAGGAGTGACTACTATCGCCTACAATTTTAACCATTGCAATATAATGCTATTGCTATCGGGGAAAGCACTATTGCGATAGATCATGATTGAGAGCAGTATCCGTAACCATGTTTGCTGTTTGATTGTATGCATTTTATCGTGACTGTTACACTGTAGTCTGTTACTGTAAGACTACCAAACCTTTGAGTTTATTTAGCTACAGAATAATATCTGACTATTAAAACTATCGATAGCTTATTAGCACACTGTCAGCTTTTGTTATCGACTTGTTGAGTTTTCCATCGATTGATCAAATAGACAATCGCAATATATATCGATATAGTCCAATATTTTGTTACACTCGTATTAATTTATCAAAGTGAATTTGCATGACAGGCTAATCGTACGGATACAGATGCGATGGAGAGAATTGGTACATGTCGAGAAATGATCGCTGACCAGTAAAGGCCTGTAGCGTACCTAATCATTGTTGATATTCAGTCTGGATCTTTGATACTAATGCATGACTTGTAGTTTGGCCCTAAATTACCTTAGTTGTCGATCCCATGGGCCGTTAAACTCAAACAAACAAACAAACAATTGAAACATATATTATCTATATTTAGCAATGATATATATCATATTGTAACATATATTATGTGTGCATAGTTTACATGTGCATATATCTCAGTCATTTCAAGGCTTTAATATGATCGATTAGATTACACCTATAATTCTTATCATGTAATCATGCGTATCAAATCATGTTACCGTATCTTATACATTTCACATTAAGTCTGTATCATCCATAAGACTGGATTATTTAGGGTAATGTTTATTACATAAAGGCTTAGGCCTGTAGTTGCCAGTTTTCTCTTATTTCCAGTTAAAGCCAAGGGAATTGATCAAAGAGCAAGAGCGAAAGCTTATATTAGAAAGGTAACTGTCTCATATTTATATTTTCAGTGTCAAAGGTCCACATTTCACTTGTGGTGACGGAATTGCCGCTGTCAGGGAAACTAAGCGTGAAGGAACGAGGAAGAAGCTGGCACAGTGTGGAGTACGCTGGAGCATTATTACAGTGTACCGACAAAGTAACGCTGGCACAGGATGCTCAGTACTTTTCCCGGCAATTCCGCTGCGCCAAGTAGAGCGGTGGCCACCCAACTATTAATTGTGTAAGCCTCTGGATATATACATGTAAACACATACAGTATATAAATAAACACATGCTGAAAGAATAAATGCTAAAAGATCACTGCATCTGTATCAGGATATTTGTCATATTCACCAATGCATCTCAAAGAATGAAAAGCATTTGCAAGTTTACAGTGACAGATTCATGTGCCATGAGTACAGAAAGAATAAATTTATGGATGACTTTTTGTGAGATTTATTTCGTCCACAACTTAAATTTTGGTTTTCTTATAAACCTAGTGTCCCCTTTGTTACATTTTTAGCCCACCATCATCAGATGGTGGGCTATTCAAATTGCCTTTCGTCCGTGGTCAGTCCGTCCGTTAACAATTCTTGTTACTGCTATTTCTCATAAAATACTGAAGGGATCTGTCTCAAATTTCATATATATGTTCTCTTAGGGCCCTCGTTGTGCATATTGTATTTTGGGACTGATTGGTCAACAAAATGGCTGCCAGGCAGCCATCTTGGATTTTGATTGTGAAAGTTTGTTACTGCTATTTCTCAGAAAATCCTGAAGGGATCTATCTCAAATTTACTATGTAGGTTCCCCTAGGGCCCTAGTTGTGCATTTTGCATTTTGGGACCAATTGGTTAACAGGATGGCCGACCAGCTTCCATCTTGGATTTTAGTAGTTAAAGTTTGTTACAGCTATTTCTCCGGAAGTACTTAAGGAATCTTTCTCAAACTTCATATGTTGGTTCTCCAAGGGCCCTAGTTGTGAATATTGCATTTTTGGGACCGATATGTGAACAAGATGTCCGACAGACCGCCATCTTGAATTTCGGTAGTTGAAGTTTGTTACCACTATTTCTCAGAAAGCACGGAAGGGATCTGTCTAAAATTTCATGTGCAGGTTTCCCTACGGCCCTAGTTGTGCATATTGCATTTTGGGACTGATCGATGAACAAGATGGCTGATAGGCCGTCATCTTGAATTTTGATAATTGAAGTTTGTTACCGCTATTACTTAGAAAGTACTGAAGGGATCTGTCTCAAATTTCACATGCAGGTTCCCCTAGGGCCTCGTTGTGCATATTTGTATTGTTGCCAATATGAAAGTAGTTAATTAATAAACCTATAGATATACAATTCGGAATATCCACAGTATTAATTAGAATAAGGTTAATAAAAAAAATGTACAACATGTGGTTTAGTCACACAGTAAGACATGTAATGAACACACTCATAAAATAGCAAATTCATTGTTACCTGTAATAGAATAACGAACTATGCATAATTACAACAAAAATATTTATAATTGGTCCTTAGAAGTTCCTTATATCCGTGATTTACTGAATTTTGCTTTGTAGAACCTTGTAATTATTATAACAGAATTAGCCTTACTAAATTGTTCATTTTTTTTATTTAATCAAACTTAAAATCTATGTGTTGGAAGCAGTTCTATTTCTTCGAATTCTCCTTTATGTATGGATTGAACATGAACACTTGTTTTTAATTCTTTACTTACAGGACTTACCCACTGTCTGCAATAATATATTTTTAGACAACAATGTATACACATGAAGTTCTGGACGATGGATGGATATATAGTTTCTGGCCGATCGTCTTCACATGAACAAATTAAAGTGAAGGCAGGGTATGTTAATTTATTATATTAATTTATTAAACATGACTGATGCGCACATGTTATTTAATTGTTCATCTCTGTACACATACCAATACAGGTTCTTTCTTAAGTACCCAAGGCTAGTAGTAGATTTAGTTATAGTGTACATATATCAAGTTCACAGCCAGACATCATTTGGTTCACATGTTATAAAGGAAAATCATACAGCAAGTCTACAAATTGTGAACATGACATCTTGTAATCAGTTATGTAGATATCATTAAATCATGATCAATATGCTTGTTTTGTACATAACTAATACATGTGCATATATATATATATACACACAAAAAATAATTGGAAATCTGTACAAAATGTATAGAAAATTGCCCAAGTGATTGTCAGACAGTGCTCCACTAGGGCACATAGGCACCATTTTGTACCTGACCAAAAGGTATATTAATTAGGCCGGGTGCTATTTCGTTCTAGTAGTGTAGCAGACCACCATTAAGCTCAGGGTTTGATCCCAACTGGCATTGTGGTGCTGTAGAACACTCAAATTGGATGTAAGAAGAAAGAGATAACCTGGATTGGTGTGTGTTTTAGGGTGAACACATTTCAAAGGGGAAATTGTTAAGTAGTATAACACGTTTTAAATGTAAATAGGCATGTAGAGATACAGGTTAGAGTTGCTTTTTAGCTTTGCACTACGAGGAAATTCCCTTTAGCTCAGTCAGTAGAGAAACAACCAGTACGCGTGCCGGAGGTCACAGGTTTGATTCCTGCTGAGGCACACTATGCTCTATAGGCCTAAGCTAGTTACTGGTCAAGCTACTGACTCTAAGGGGAGGATCTTCTTAATGCAAATTAAAGTTAAAATATGTCCATATCACTGCATACAGCATTTACAAATATACAGTACAGTGTTTAGTCAGTTAAGTGAAGTTCATTGCCATATATTTACATTTTCACTGCAGTCCCACTATGTAACCTTACCAAACGCAGTTGGCAGTCATATAGACAATGAACTTCAAGCGCTTATCATGACGTCATTATCATTGTGACGTCATAATTGCCGTACCAGCGATCACGAAAGAAGGTTGTTCAAATGGCTGTTCCATCCATGATGATAACCAATGATTATTTCATTAAAGAATTCCTTGGCATTTCATCATAAAATTGTAACCAAATGTAAATATAAGCATTGAACGTCTTTCAGTTGGCATTCATAGCTATAATATGAATGCCAACTGGACAGAGGCAAATTCAACATGAAGCGATAGTGCGCTTCATGGAATTTGCCTCTCGCCAGTTTGTATTCATATTGGCTATGAATGCCAACTGAAAGACGTGCAATGCTTAAGTGACTTTTAACTCATTCGCCACTGAAGACACATTTGAATGCTTTGAATTCAAAATCTGAAACAGTTCATGAACTTTCAGGATTGAATGAGTTAATTAATGTAAGCATCGGACTGTATTCAGTTGGCTATTATAGGAGTATGAATGTCAAGAGATTTTGCATCTATAATGAATAAACATTTCTCCCATGCATACATCACAAGGATATCTCATGGTTGATAGGGAAAAGATACATGTAACTAGACAATTATGTGATGTCCTCAATACATGCTGCGTGCATTGTCAATGATGTCATCAATTTGATGCCTAACAACGTTCCTGTTAAAATGGCGTGATGAAAAAGCTGGAAAGCCACGGAAATTTCATATTTTATCTACTTAGTATGGGAGAAAAAGAATCAAATATGGATCTGTCAAGTGGACAAAAATATTGGAACCCTTGCAATTGGCAGGCCTCAGGTTGACAATCACTTTTATTCGTGGTCATCTATTGTCGGTTGTGTGTCTGCAAACAATTTACATTTTCGACTTCTTCTCCAAAAGTACTGAAGCAAATTCACTAAAACTGTCTATAAAGTAAAAGCCAATCAACATTTTGAATTACTGTAACAGTATATGGTACCCAACTGCCATGGGGCTGTGAGATGGGCAAAAGGGGAAAATTGACTAAACTTTCAAAACTCTTCTTATCTACTCACAGATGTGATGAAATTCAATGCTGTTAAAGATTGATTGGTCTATGAGGTCCTTTACAATAATTGTGGATTTTTAGGTCCTGGAATCTCTCATATTTATTTTTCTCTGAGGAGATAATATTTATTATAATTTGTACAGGGAAAGCATATCTTTAAGCATTATTTGTTCAATTTCCATCTGAAATAGGTCAAATTTGGTAAAATGAAATAGCATTTTAACATATAGTCAAACTGGACCAAAATAATCCCAGGGGATTGATGGGCGACCAAAAAGTGTCAAAATGACTTCAATTGCAAGAATCACCTCAACTGAGTCAACTCACAGATGTAATGGAATTAATTTAGTACTTTTCATAGCATGAGAAGTCAAATCAATGCAACCAGCTATACTGGTACTATAGATAATAAAAGTTTTTATTTTTCTCTTAATCATTTTACAAAACTTAAATGTGCTCACATTAGTCCTCAATGACATCAAATGAGGCTGATCGGTGCATGCATATGGAGCCGAATAGTCTTAGCATATCTTTGTGACTTTCTGTATCAAAACTCATGTGTATGTTAAGGCCCATGGTTCTCTTTTTGTTTTGTGACTAATATGAAAAGGTGTATGAATAATTTGAGTTTGACAATGATATTCAAAAATCTTATTGCACAATGTGTATTTTTCCTTGTTTTTTCAGTCAACCTCTTTGAAGACAATGAGAAAGTCTCCCAGTTATCCAAATAATATCACAGGTCAACACTGCTGATATTTCTAAACTTTTTGCTTGGATCACAAGAAATGACAATCCAGACGTTTGATGGCTCTTTAAGAAATTATATGATCAGGTAAAAAGGTGTTTTAATTATTATTCTCACATTTGGGATATGAAAGTAACTTTCCATATCACCCTAATACTGCATATTGCATTTTGGAACCAGTCAGTCAACAAGAGGGCCGACAGGCAGCCAACTTGAATTAGATAGGTGAACATTGTTATTGCTACTTCTCAGAAAGTATTGAAAGGATCTGCCTCAAAATAATATGTAGCTATATAGGCTTCCTTTTGCATTTTGGCACAGATAGGTCAACAAGATGGCCGATAAGGAGTCATTTTGGATTCAAATATTTTAAGTCGGTTTCCGCTATTTGTCAGAAAGTACTAAAGTTTTAAATTTCATGTGTATGATCCTAGATGTGCATATTAATTGTGTTTTGGGACTGATTGGGCTACAAGATGTCCAACAGTAGCTATCATGGATTTTGACAATTGAAGTTTGTTGTTAATATTTCTGGAAAAATTACTGAAAGTTTCTCTCTGAAATTTTATATATTGATTCTCTCGGTCCTTAGATTTCTACCAATACAGGGTTTTCAAGATTCCAAAATGAGATGGATAAAGTACTACAATTTACCAGAGATTAGTCCCACCTTCCGGTGATAATGACATCATGAAACTCGTGTCGAATGATGACGTAATAATCACCAGATGTTGGGATTAATCGAAGGTAAATTGTACTTTACCCATGTTGTTTTGGGATCTCAAAATCCCTGTATTGCATTTTTGCATGTAAATGATCAGGAAACAACATGATTGATATATCTTTTATAGTATTAAGTGCCTGATGTGTTATGGCGGCCGACACAATGCTAATGGTATTGGTTCTGGGATTTTACTGAAGTGTGAAATTTTCTATTTAGTTTGAAAATAGATGTTTTATTTTAATAGTTGAAGTTGGTTACTGCTATTTGTCAGAAAGTACGAAAAGGATATGTTTTAAATTTCATGTGTAGGTTCCCATATGACTCTAGTTGTGCATATTGCGTTTTTGGACTGATCAGTCTACAAGATTGCCAAAAACTGTGACTTTTGATTAATTATCATGAGAAGGTAATGTTTGTGTAGCCTGCAATGTATAAGGTAATAGGGATAGTATTTTACCATATAGGTTTAGTTCTTGTTTCAGGAAAGTATTTTTTCACATTAAAGCAAGATGGCTGACAGGAACTGTCTGTTACCGCTGATGATGGAATTAGTTTTGTATCTTAATGCAATGGTTACTATGGTCTGTTTAGGTGATAGATTTCAGAATCATCTGATTTTTCAACTTCAAGAAAATTTGTACATGTATGTAAATCAGAAGATGGTACCATTATGTGATGGCAGACAACCATCTGACAAAAAGGTGTTACTTGAACAGAAATTTGACCAAACTATGTGTTTTGTCAGTGACAGAAAAAACGTTAGTAACATAGAAATTTATCAATCCTTATTATTTAATCCTTATTATTTATCAAATGAATGACAAAAAGGTATCACTAAAATGACAACTCAACAATATGCACAGGAGGATTGACACAAAGAAAGTGGCTCGAATTATCAAATACATTTTCTTCTGGTGCCTCATAAATTCCAACAGGTTATATAATTACATGTGTATTTATGAGTAATTTAATTTCATATGTTACACTCCTTTCTATTGATTGGAGGTGTAAGGTTATTTTTCCTTAGACCAAAAGAATTGTACGTTGAGTATTATGACGTCATACATTAATTAGAACGTGGAAAATTTTAAAGCAGCAGTCATTGGCCGAACCAAACTATTGACTAAGATATGCTACAAATCAATTTGTTTTATTGTAAAACTAGATAAAAGTATGTAAATCAATGCCTCGTTAGTACACTTACTTTTTTCAATTTATATTGTAAGGATTATTCTCAAGATGAAGTTTATGAAATCATAGACAACAATCAAATGGACTTTTTTTTCATAGACACCTCGCCTGTATGATGAATGTTCAATGGCCAGTGAGTTTATGTCATGGCGCGTCATCAGTCGTCCGCTGTCTGTCTGTCAACATTTCTTTTAAATCACCATTAGTGATAAAGTTCTTCATTAATTGTAACCAAATTTTTTATCATTGATTCTGACCCAAACCCCCCTATTCCCGGGGCAGGAGGGGTGGGCCCAATATGGGAAATAGAGGTAAATCCTTTACTAGTAAACCGCCTCTATATCTAGTCATAGTGTTCTGCATGGAATGTAACCAAATTTGGCTTGGAATATAAATATATCCTTTAGGGAAGGGGAACAGAGTTTGCATCAATTTTTATCTGACCCTTAGGGAGAAGGAAGGGCAAGGCCCAATAGGGGAAATAGAGATAAATCCTCTAAATCGCTACTGTATAGGATTTCATAGAACATGAATTCATTGGATTATAACCAAATTTAGCCAGAAACATCTTCTGAGGAAGAGGAACAGAATATAATTTTGGCTCTGACCCTCTCGAAGAGAAAGAGTGGGGCCCAGCAGGGAAATTATAGGTAAATCTTTGAATTCCTTCAGAAAAGAAACAATGATCCTGTATTCAGAACATTACCGTACTTGGCATTACAAACCGGGTGAACGATAAAGACCTTCTGGGCCTCTTGTTTGTCTATGACTTTATAAGCCCGAAAGATACTGAGAATAATCCTTAACTACCTGGAAGCTGTTAAAGATACAAAAATAACAAACAAACATACTAATATGTACAATAGGTGAATCATAGATTCTTTACCTCCAACAAATTGTAATTTTCATCTCTCAAAAACGGATCAGATTTATTAGTATATAATTTCTTTACTTTACACTTTTACCATCATTTAAATGTTTGAGCTCTATTTCTTTTCAGAATAAAAAAATTTGCAGTATAGAGGTTCCCCAACACATGACTGTTGTTTATCATATTTATCAAATTCGGGATAGTTAATTTTCAAATTTTGAAAAGACACAAGCTTTAGGGAGTGTCTTTTACGAAGGACTATGTATGGTTTGGGGCCTTTCTGACCCTCAAATCCATGAAACTTTCAAAACTGTTATTTAGTGATTAATTTGTTGTATTTAAAATATTTAGTACATTGCTGATTCAACTATAATGATTGTTTTCTTATTTTGCAGCTGCAGTTGCCATGGTAACCATGCAAAAAACACAAATTTTGAAAATTTGAAAAGCAAAATATGGTCAAAATTCCCACATTTTCATATTTTATGCATATGTTGAGTGGTTATCATGGCAACTGAAACTGCAAAATTAGAACACTATCATTACAACTAAATTCAGGATGTACTAAATATATCAAATCCAACAATTTAAATACTAAATAATAGTTTTGAAAACTTGGTGAATTCAAACCATATATACCGGTAGTCCTTTGAAAATTAACTAACAAGAGTTTAGATAAACATGATAAACAACAGTCCTGCGATGGGGAACTTATTTATCCCATAACTTTAACTCTATATGTATACTGTGGTGATCATTTTCTCATCTTCATTCAGGGAAACTTGCCACAATATAATAATATCTTTCCGCCATAAAATATAGTGCCTAAATAGAGAGCCAATATTTTATTGTTTAATACTTTGAATAAGCAGCTACTGTTAAACAGTAATAACAATGCTATTTAAAAGAAAATGCGCTATGAAAAGTAGCCCATCAATCCTTGATAAGGGCTTAATTAGGGATTCATTCCAGCGTCTAGCATAAATGTGTTTGTTTTTAAAAAGCTTTCTGTTCATTGACAAAAATATGGTGATGGTACATTTCTATTTTATTAATTGACAAATGACGCAATTGGTCAAATTTTTGATGCAACAACACATAGCATTAGTATTATTGCTATCTGGTATACTTTCCCTACAATAACATCTAGTGGTGACCTCTTGAACCATTTCATTCATAAATTCCCAATTTATTGAATAATGTTCCTTTGGACCACTCAGAAGAAGGCCTTTCCATTACTGCGCATGCAGTTACAGTAAGGCAGTCATGGGAAGATGTCGGCCACCATATAGGATCATGTTGAAAATTGATGCGTAGGGTTTAAAGGAATGCTTAACAACATGCCTTCTGGGGGTTGGTGGGGGCATCTGTAATGGTTCTCGTTATAATCAGTACCTTATTATATGAATTAATTTATTTTCCAGGATGCTTTGACATGAAATGAACCATGTGTGACAGAAGAATGAAATGAACCATGTGTGATGGAAGAGTTTGCAGGAAATACTGAAAACATATACATATGTAGAAGCTCCAGTAAAAAAAAAGCATTTGAAAACTGGCATTATTGGCCTGACATCCAGTAACTTAACCCATGTGATGTTTTTGCCTGTCACTATTGCATATAACCAGACTGTTCCATGCAGGAAATTACAAGAGCGGAAAATAGACTGATACAATGATGTTATTATGTTTGTTGTAGCACATTTTCGACAACAAAATAAGTACCTAAAAATTGTGTGTCAAAATCCTATCGTTATATTAGTAGTAGAGTTATTTGTACATAAAATTTGTACATCTACAGAATCCAGAAACCAATTAAAATTCCTTCCTTCTGTGATTAATAATTACACAGTCAAATGAATCTATATTGTTACAATTCAATTTCAACAAATTTTATTTCAAATATTATTTGAAAAGGGATTGAACAACAGGCATAGTCTATATAAGTTCTCTCCCTAAGTTAAAACTAGTACATAGCAAGATATATAAGTTAAGAAACGCAATGTTTTTTACAATATATAACAGTATAAATATATTATAGTTATCAGATACAAGATTTGAATGTGGAAGTTTGTAGTTACAGATATTTTTTTATCATGTTTAATTGCTTAAAACTGTATGTATATAGAAGATAATTGCCAGGTTTTAAAAGGTTATTGGTACTGAATCCAGTATTCAATGAAAGGTTTCCCTCCACCCATAGGATACAGACCAAAAAATGTCCATATCGGCTTCCTAGCCATTGGTCATCACCAATGAGGTTTGGATTCTGTATTTAAAGTAAGATTGTTAAGGGGAGTAAATCAGTTTTGCTGTATTTATGAATACACTTTGAAAGATTTTTAATAGTACATATAGGTTAAGCTACATTTAACTGTTATATAATTATAGTAGTGTAGGGGGATTGGACTGGGTCGATCATCGGTGACCAGGTAGCTCAGTCGGTAAGAGCACTCAGCTAGTGTTCGGAGGGTCCCGGGTTCAAATCCTGGTCTGGCCGCTACATTTTCTCCTCTCCTGTTACAGAATTGGCGCCCAACTAAACAACCCACGGTGGTGGTGTTTGGAAGGGTCTCGTGTGTCTTCAAGGGCAAAGACTTCGAGAAAGGAGGGAGGAGTGTAGCGGGATTGGACTGGGTCGATCATCGGTGACCAGGTAGCTCAGTCGGTAAGAGCACTCGACTAGTGTTCGGAGGGTCCCGGGTTCGAATCCTGGTCTGGCCGCTACATTTTCCCCTCTCCTGTTACAGTGTTAGAAAATATAGGACAATAATAAGATGATGATTAAGTCAATCCATCTCCAGAAAATTCATATTAATGTTTATAACTAAAAAAATAATTTAATCATCACCTAAACAACACTGCATAGTAATTGTTATAATTAATACATAATGCATACAAGTATAAAGTATCAATATTGTTACAATGATATACTGTATTCATGTACAAGGTTCCAACGTTTTAGTATTAAAGGGACAAATCAGTCTAAGAGAACATTAGAAATTTTATATATGTCTGAAATAAACCAGTTATTATGGAAATTGGATAAGTTAGTTTTACTGTGATATGCCCAAAAAAGTCCATGGTGGTGAAATGTGTGTGAAGTGTTTAAACTCGCTCGCTGTTCACCATTACACATTGTGGACGAACGTCTTGTATGCCGAACCCTGGCCATTGCTCGTATAGTAATGCAACTTTTGTCCAGAACTACTGAAATCGCTCTAGGTGCATGCTCCTGTCCAAAAACCCAATTTCATGAACTCCTTGGTGGTTATGTATTGCATTTGTTTAACTTTTGTGACTTTGGCTCTTGTGTGGGTACAACATACATAATGTACATGCTTAATTAAAATGCTATAATGATAAATCACAGAACAAAGGAATGTTAATTAGTATAAGGATTCAGTAGATTTGCAAACAGAACGTTTTTGACATGTACACATTTTATGTACAAATAAATCTACTACAGCTACAACAATAAGGTGAAATCAGTTGCGACATCATTGTATACTATCAAGAGTGTGTAAAGAATGTATAAACTAAGAGTGTACTATCAAGAATGTATATCAAGAATGTATAAACTAAAATGTACTATCAAGAATGTATAAACTAAAATGTACTATCAAGAATGTATATCAAGAATGTATAAACTAAAATGTACTATCAAGAATGTATATCAAGATTGTATAAACTAAAATGTACTATCAAGAATGTATATCAAGAATGTATAAACTAAAATGTACTATCAAGAATGTATAAACTAAAATGTACTATCAAGAATGTATATCAAGATTGTATAAACTAAAATGTACTATCAAGAATGTATATCAAGAATGTATAAACTAAATATAAAAAATATGATGTATATCAAGAATGTATAAACTAAAATGTACTACAAAATGTATATCAAAATGTAATAAACTAAAATGTACTATCAAGAATGTATATCAAGATTGTATAAACTAAGAATGTATATCAAGAATGTATAAACTGAAATGTATATCAAGAAATGAGGCCATATGCATTATTTGATGATGTGATAAAATTGCAGATTTGCTAGATTTTTTGTTGATAGTTGTGGATATGATGTTTCCATTTCATAATTATGAGATTTTATAGAAATAATATCATTGATAAAGTGATAAACTAGAAGAGGCTGTGCCCAATAGGGGAAATTCTATTAAGTTACACATGTAGTATTAAGTTATCTATATTTTGTATTTCTGTGTAAATCCAAAAAAAAACCTATAAGCTGATAATCAATATTTTGTAATTTCCAATTTTTAGCACTAGTTATGATGTCATAAATTATTAGTGTCACTAGAAACTTTAAAGCATTCAAGAACATTCAGTAGATAATTATGAGGGTTGGATGCCAAATGGACAATGGCAGATTTAATAAAGCATTAATGAACCAAGGCCAATCAAAAGCACTGTTTAAATCGACTTTGGTGAACCATTAGAAACAAGATAATGGAAATAGATTGCTTTGAAGCCACGAACTGATGGTTTTAATCAGATTGTGTAAATATTACTGTTTTGTCATAATTTGCAACATAATTGAGATACAAAAATCATTACATTACTCTTTTGTCATAGTTCATTGAATTATAGATTTGTCAGAATTTATTACATTGCCTCTTATAATTATGAAAGAAATATTATAATGACAAAATTATTGATAAATTGTGTATATAAATTTCTACACATATTCAATAAAAGGTGTTGCTAATTTAATGTCTCTTTGGTTTCATTTTTAGGTCATCTGACCCGAAGGGTAAGGATGACCTATTGTCATCATGCATCATCCCCCCTGGTGCACGTATACCATGCGTTAACCTTTCATTCAAACTTCTTCTTTTCAATAAAAAAAATGCCCAATGTACTGATATATGGCCTGTGGCATACTGGTATAAAGGACTACATTTTTTTTTCTTCAAATAAATGACTTTACCTTCATTCAAGGTCACAGGGGTCAAATAGGCAAAAAAAACATATTATGAATTATTAAGAGGTCTGGCCCCGACTTCTCGCAGTGCAGACTTGAGTCCAAACGTTAGTTTTTCTCCCTGAATTTTTTTTTACTTATATTTGTTCCTGTAGCATGTCAAGTTTGTTCAGATGACTGGTTTTCACTCTGGTTGGCGGATATACCAGTATGTAAGTTTGGGTACGAACTACATACTGATGAGTAATTGAAAAAGAAATAATTCCTTGTTTGGGCAGTTATTTTACATATATACCTGTAACTACGGACACATATACGAACGCAAAATCCAATAATGCAATTTGCCTGTTATATACCGGGTATATAGTCGATATGTCCTTCTATCAAGACTCGGACTACCAATACCACACGCACGACACGGTCACATTTTATGGCATGTCCTCAACTTTTTAACATTTTCACACTCGTCCGCACGCATCCTCGATACTCCAGGGGTTCCGATCACTTACGATTATTAGAGATCGTAAGTGATCGGAACTCCTGGAATATCGAGGATGGTCCGCTCGTGGCCACTTTCCAACATCACAAACGTAATCATATGTACACTTTACATCAATTTTACATAAAATGTCTTCATTTGCCAACTTTCTAACATTTCCATAGAAATAGAGGAGTGACTATGTGGTATGGAATTTATCAAACCCGTTCGATAATATGCGAGTGGCATATCAAATTATTTAACGAGCATCGTTTCTATATAAAACAATAGAAACCCGGCTCGAATGTGACGTTTCCGTCTACTGAAACAATCATGCGACGTCATATATATATACTATGACGTCAAATCTATATGTGACGTCATAATAGTTTTATTACCTGTGAATGTTACGATATTAATGACATGACTGGACAGGCCAGTTATGTGATAAAAAACGTTTGCACTTGACCACTTTCCAATATGATAACATATATACATCCTTACGTATGCAGTTTTCTACAATATCACATACACACGTCCTCATATGCAGTTTTCTACAATATCACATACATACGTCCTCACATGCAGTTTTCTACAATATCACATACATACGTCCTCACATGCAGTTTTCTACAATATCACATACATACGTCCTCACATGCAGTTTTCTACAATATCACATACATACGTCCTCACATGCAGTTTTCTACAATATCACATACATACGTCCTCACATGCAGTTTTCTACAATATCACATACATACGTCCTCACATGCAGTTTTCTACAATATCACATACATACGTCCTCATATGCAGTTTTCTACAATATCACATACATACGTCCTCACATGCAGTTTTCTACAATATCACATACATACGTCCTCACATGCAGTTTTCTACAATATCACATACATACGTCCTCACATGCAGTTTTCTACAATATCACATACATACGTCCTCACATGCAGTTTTCTACAATATCACATGCATACGTCCTCACATGCAGTTTTCTACAATATCACATACATACGTCCTCACATGCAGTTTTCTACAATATCACATACATACGTCCTCACATGCAGTTTTCTACAATATCACATACATACGTCCTCACATGCAGTTTTCTACAATATCACATACATACGTCCTCACATGCAGTTTTCTACAATATCACATACATACGTCCTCATATGCAGTTTTCTACAATATCACATTCTTCAATATCACATTCATACGTCCTCACATGCAGTTTTCTACAATATCACATACATACGTCCTCACATGCAGTTTTCTACAATATCACATACATACGTCCTCACATGCAGTTTTCTACAATATCACATACATACGTCCTCACATGCAGTTTTCTACAATATCACATACATACGTCCTCGCATGCAGATATAACATATATACGTTTTCTACAATATCACATACATACGTCCTCATATGCAGTTTTCTACAATATCACATACATACGTCCTCACATGCAGTTTTCTACAATATCACATTCATACGTCCTCACATGCAGTTTTCTACAATATCACATACATACGTCCTCACATGCAGTTTTCTACAATATCACATACATACGTCCTCACATGCAGTTTTCTACAATATCACATACATACGTCCTCACATGCAGTTTTCTACAATATCACATACATACGTCCTCACATGCAGTTTTCTACAATATCACATACATACGTCCTCACATGCAGTTTTCTACAATATCACATACATACGTCCTCACATGCAGTTTTCTACAATATCACATACATACGTCCTCACATGCAGTTTTCTACAATATCACATACATACGTCCTCACATGCAGTTTTCTACAATATCACATACATACGTCCTTACATGCAGTTTTCTACAATATCACATACATACGTCCTCACATGCAGTTTTCTACAATATCACATACATACGTCCTCACATGCAGTTTTCTACAATATCACATACATACGTCCTCACATGCAGTTTTCTACAATATCACATACATACGTCCTCACATGCAGTTTTCTACAATATCACATACATACGTCCTCACATGCAGTTTTCTACAATATCACATACATACGTCCTCACATGCAGTTTTCTACAATATCACATACATACGTCCTCACATGCAGTTTTCTACAATATCACATACATACGTCCTCACATGCAGTTTTCTACAATATCACATACATACGTCCTCACATGCAGTTTTCTACAATATCACATACATACGTCCTCACATGCAGTTTTCTACAATATCACATACATACGTCCTCGCATGCAGTTTTCTACAATATCACATACATACGTCCTTACATGCAGTTTTCTACAATATCACATTCATACGTCCTCACATGCAGTTTTCTACAATATCCCATACATACGTCCTCACATGCAGTTTTCTACAATATCACATTTACGTCCTCGCATGCAGTTTTCTACAATATCACATACATACGTCCTCACATGCAGTTTTCTACAATATCACATGCATACGTCCTCACATGCAGTTTTCTACAATAATCACATACATACGTCCTCACATGCAGTTTTCTACAATATCACATACATACGTCCTCACATGCAGTTTTCTACAATATCACATACATACGTCCTCACATGCAGTTTTCTACAATATCACATACATACGTCCTCACATGCAGTTTTCTACAATATATCACATACATACGTCCTCACATGCAGTTTTCTACAATATCACATACATACGTCCTCACATGCAGTTTTCTACAATATCACATACATACGTCCTCACATGCAGTTTTCTACAATATCACACTCATACGTCCTCACATGCAGTTTTCTACAATATCACATACATACGTCCTCACATGCAGTTTTCTACAATATCACATACATACGTCCTCACATGCAGTTTTCTACAATATCACATATATACGTCCTCACATGCAGTTTTCTACAATATCACATACATACGTCCTCACATGCAGTTTTCTACAATATCACATACATACGTCCTCACATGCAGTTTTCTACAATATCACATACATACGTCCTCACATGCAGTTTTCTACAATATCACATACATACGTCCTCACATGCAGTTTTCTACAATATCACATACATACGTCCTCACATGCAGTTTTCTACAATATCACATACATACGTCCTCACATGCAGTTTTCTACAATATCACATACATACGTCCTCACATGCAGTTTTCTACAATATCACATACATACGTCCTCACATGCAGTTTTCTACAATATCACATACATACGTCCTCACATGCAGTTTTCTACAATATCACATACATACGTCCTCACATGCAGTTTTCTACAATATCACATTCATACGTCCTCACATGCAGTTTTCTACAATATCACATTCATACGTCCTCACATGCAGTTTTCTACAATATCACATACATACGTCCTCACATGCAGTTTTCTACAATATCACATACATACGTCCTCACATGCAGTTTTCTAACATATCACACTACATACACATACTCTCACATGCAGTTTTCTACAATATCACATACATACGTCCTCACATGCAGTTTTCTACAATATCAACATACATACGTCCTCACATGCAGTTTTCTACAATATCACATACATACGTCCTCACATGCAGTTTTCTACAATATCACATTCATACGTCCTTACATGCAGTTTTCTACAATATCACATACATACGTCCTCACATGCAGTTTTCTACAATATCACATACATACGTCCTCACATGCAGTTTTCTACAATATCACATACATACGTCCTCACATGCAGTTTTCTACAATATCACATGCATACGTCCTCACATGCAGTTTTCTACAATATCACATACATACGTCCTCACATGCAGTTTTCTACAATATCACATACATACGTCCTCACATGCAGTTTTCTACAATATCACATACATACGTCCTCGCATGCAGTTTTCTACAATATCACATACATACGTCCTCATATGCAGTTTTCTACAATATCACATTCATACGTCCTCACATGCAGTTTTCTACAATATCACATACATACGTCCTCACATGCAGTTTTCTACAAATATCACATACATACGTCCTCACATGCAGTTTTCTACAATATCACATCATACGTCCTCACATGCAGTTTTCTACAATATCATCATTACATACGTCCTACATGCAGTTTTCTACAATATCACATACTACGTCCTACATGCAGTTTTCTACAATATCACATCATACTCCTCACATGCAGTTGTTACATATCACATTATACGCTTACATGCATTTCAACATATACATTTCATACTCTACATGCAGTTTTCTACAATATCACATTCATACGTCCTCAACATTACATACATGTTTCTACAATATTTACATTTTGTTACATGCATTTACATTTTGTTGTCAACATTACACATGTTGTTGTCAACATTATATACATTGTGTTGTCAACATTATACATTGTTGTTGTCAACATTATACATTGTTGTTGTCAACATTATACATTGTTGTTGTCAACATTATAACATTGTTGTTGTACATTATACATTGTTGTTGTCAACATTATACATTGTTGTTGTCAACATTATACATTGTTGTTGTCAACATTATACATTGTTGTTGTCAACATTATACATTGTTGTTGTCAACATTATACATTGTTGTTGTCAACATTATACATTGTTGTTGTCAACATTATACATTGTTGTTGTCACATATTATACATTGTGTGTCAACATTTCATTTGTGTTGTCAACATTATACATTGTTGTTGTCAACATTATACATTGTTGTTGTCAACATTATACATTGTTGTTGTCAACATTATACATTGTTGTTGTCACATTATACATTGTTGTTGTCAACATCATATACATTGTTGTTGTCAACATTATACATTGTTGTTGTCAACATTATACATTGTTGTTGTCAACATTATACATTGTTGTTGTCAACATTATACATTGTTGTTGTCAACATTATACATTGTTGTTGTCAACATTATACATTGTTGTTGTCAACATTATACATTGTTGTTGTCAACATTATACATTGTTGTTGTCAACATTATACATTGTTGTTGTCAACATTATACATTGTTGTTGTCAACATTATACATTGTTGTTGTCAACATTATACATTGTTGTTGTCAACATTATACATTGTTGTTGTCAACATTATACATTGTTGTTGTCAACATTATACATTGTTGTTGTCAACATTATACATTGTTGTTGTCAACATTATACATTGTTGTTGTCAACATTATACATTGTTGTTGTCAACATTATACATTGTTGTTGTCAACATTATACATTGTTGTTGTCAACATTATACATTGTTGTTGTCAACATTATACATTGTTGTTGTCAACATTATACATTGTTGTTGTCAACATTATACCATGTCATTGTCAACATTATACATTGTTGTTGTCAACATTATACATTGTTGTTGTCAACATTATACATTGTTGTTGTCAACATTATACATTGTTGTTGTCAACATTATACATTGTTGTTGTCAACATTATACATTGTTGTTGTCAACATTATACATTGTTGTTGTCAACATTATACATTGTTGTTGTCAACATTATACATTGTTGTTGTCAACATTATACCATGTCATTGTCAACATTATACATTGTTGTTTTCAACATTATACATTGTTGTTGTCAACATTATACATTGTTGTTGTCAACATTATACATTGTTGTTGTCAACATTATACATTGTTGTTGTCAACATTATACATTGTTGTTGTCAACATTATACATTGTTGTTGTCAACATTATACATTGTCATTGTCAACATTATACATTGTTGTTGTCAACATTATACATTGTTGTTGTCAACATTATATACATTGTTTTTGTCAACATTATACACTTCTGTTGTCAGCATTTTACCATGTCATTGTCAACATAAAACATTGTTGTTGTCAGCACTATTCCAAGTCAGTGTCAACATTATACATTGTTGTTGTCAACATTATACATTGTTGTTGTCAACATTATACATTGTTGTTGTCAACATTATACATTGTTGTTGTCAACATTATACATTGTTGTTGTCAACATTATACCATGTCATTGTCAACATTATACATTGTTGTTGTCAACATTATACATTGTCATTGTCAACATTATACATTGTTGTTGTCAACATTATACATTGTTGTTGTCAACATTATACCATGTCATTGTCAACATTATACATTGTTGTTGTCAACATTATACCATGTCATTGTCAACATTATACATTTTTGTTGTCAACATTATACCATGTCATTGTCAACATTATACCGCGTCAATGTTAACATTATACATTGTTGTTTTCAACTTATTACTTTTTAATGAAAAAACAACTCAAAGGCATGATAGAAAGTATTAATTGTGTCATCATTTATTCACATTTTTTAAACTAAAGAGAAGTAACAACTGTGGTGCACTGGTGTTTGACTCTCCAGTTAATGACATGGCCAACAGAAACTTACACTACACCAAGCCAAGTACTGAAGCTATGTGAGTCAATTATATAACAGTATAAAAGATAAACAGGTTCCTGGTGCAATTACGAATGGCAAATGACGTGAAATGCCTACCAAATATGATAAGATTATTGCTGCTGAGAGGGTGCTTAAACCTTATATCCCATAAAGAAAGTGACAGTATGATTTGTCACAGCTGGCAAGTGTTTCATCACTTAAAAGCCTAATATGAATTTAAAAAACACAGCTGTCAAAACCTTGCATGCATCACCTGAAATGGCCACAAGAATAAATATATGTACAGTGAAATACAGCCCAGGTTACATGTATGCATGGTACCTAATATATACATATAAAACAAACAACATATTTGTATGACAGTGACCAAGGCAGGTGATGTATATAGATGGAGAACAAATATGTGACAAGAATCAATTTAAGTACACTCATACAATAAAATGGTGATACATTGTATCATACACTTGCCGTTTACAATACCCTAATTAACAAGTGGCACAGTTCAAATTTAAATTCTTGCTACATGATTTACAAGTCATTAAAGTGATCTATAGTCTAACCAGTTTAAATGCTTACTAACTGGCATTAAACATGCTTATGACCACTAATGAAATGTTAAAAGTTGAAGTGAAATGTCAAGTATGACTGATATTATCATCTAATAATAGTAATAATTATATTTGTTCTAATTGTAACATATCATCAAAAACTCGGTAAAAAGATCAAGAAAAATTGACCAGGATATGCACGGCGATATCTCAACACAATCATTAATTAAAGATGGCAAAACAAAACAAAAATATGTTACCATTAGACACTACCAAAGGTTGGTAAATGTGGTTACCACTAGACACTATCAAAGGTTGGTAGCTGTGGTTACCATTAGACACTGTCAAAGGTTGGTAACTGTGGTTACCACTAGACACTGTCAAAGGTTGGTAACTGTGGTTACCACTAGACACTGTCAAAGGTTGGTAACTGTGGTTACCACTAGACACTGTCAAAGGTTGGTAACTGTGGTTACCACTAGACACTGTCAAAGGTTGGTAACTGTGGTTACCACTAGACACTGTCAAAGGTTGGTAACTGTGGTTACCACTAGACACTGTCAAAGGTTGGTAACTGTGGTTACCACTAGACACTGTCAAAGGTTGGTAACTGTGGTTACCACTAGACACTGTCAAAGGTTGGTAACTGTGGTTACCACTAGACACCAGTACTGTCAAAGGTTGGTAACTGTGGTTACCACTAGACACTGTCAAAGGTTGGTAACTGTGGTTACCACTAGACACCAGTACTGTGTCAAAGGTTGGTAACTGTGGTTACCACTAGACACCAGTACTGTTAAAGGTTGGTAACTGTGGTTACCACTAGACACTATCAAAGGTTGGTAATTGTGGTTACCACTAGACACTATCAAAGGTTGGTAACGGGGTATTTTGCCTCTCATCAAATCTTCGGCCAAATAATGGCTGTGACCTCAAAAGAATGTCAATGTCATTTAATCCAGTAAAATTGGTACACATGTAGCTCTTCATCTCATTAGGTAATGTGTCTAATATTAGTTAGATACAGAAGCATGTTTAAATGCAAAAAATTGATGCTTGACTTAATGTTAATGTGTATTGCACCACAACTTAAACTCACATGCCCGTCTGCACTAAAAAGAATGAATTATAAACAACAACCATAATACATAAATATCCCTCTAAGATATAAATCCCATCATCTCATGGTGAGGGTGTACAATCTTTTAAAGATATCTTGAACATCAAGATTGAAACAAATATTGTTGATAAATTAGGAAAACATTTTCACGTGATTAATATGAATACACAAATGATATACAGGTATTACAAATGGCAGTATATATATAATGGTACAGTTTTACTTTTAGAGACAATCAATATCAAGCATAACATGTTAATCTAATACTTTTGCTAACATACATTGATATTAGAAATATTGTTTGAAAGCTATAAGTGAGAAATTTAAAACTAAAATCAGTACCACAACCAAGCAAGTGAAAAATTAATTTATTGATTCTATGAAAGCAAGATCAAAATATAGATTTAGCTGATTTCACAAGACCCAAGCAAGTGAAAAACATATGTAGCTGATTACACAAGACCCAAGCAAGTGAAATTTATAGATTTAGCTGATTTCTCAAAACCCAATCAAGTGAAAAAAGTAGATTTAGTTGATTTCACAAGACCCAAGCAAGCGAGAGTAATATATTCAGTTGATTTCACAAGACCCAAGCAAGTGAAAGAAATGTATTTTGTTGATTTTACAAGACCCAAGCAAGTGAATATATTTAGCTGAATTCAGTTACAGATTTCATTGGACCAAAGCAAGAACAATGTTCCCCAAATACTTCAAATGACCCAGATAAATAAAATAATGTATAATTGGTACATTATATTTATATTCTTTTCACAAGACCCAAGCAGGTGAATAATTAATATACAGTTACTGATTTCACTACACCAATTTTAGCAACAAAACTATTTCATTTCAACTGATTTCTTAAGACCGAAGTGGGTGAAATATTCAAACAAGTTTGTTTTCTTCTTTGTGAAACATTTAATGCAATCTAGTCAGAACCAGCTAGAGCAACCATAAGCTTTTTCTTGTATCTTTCCTGTTTTTGTGTATTCCACATATGAAGGAAAAACTGCAAGTAAAAACAGAAATGTGTTTGATTCATTTGGCGAGCAGCAGATTTAATACATTGTATGAAACTGTTAAATTGCTCACATATTTCAGAATTAATTGCATCGAATCCAAGTAACCTTGAGGACCGGTAACCCCGAGAACATTTATGGGAGTATCCATGGAATATATCATGAAAAAAACGAACGGATCGAAAATATTCACTTTCCCGATTCAAACAGTACTCTTGTAGGTTACAACCAAAATCATAAAATATTTCATCAGGAGGAATTTCAAGATAACTATAAAGAGAAGCATATGGATCTTTCCTTCCCTCTGCATAAGCCATATGAAAACCATAACAATGACCATGTGATGGACAGAACCACAAAAACAAAGAAGTGGAACCTCTGGCAGAAACTTGAACTTTGGAAAACAACTTGTTACAAGTTTCGAATGGCATTGGGTTATCATCAGCAACTGTATTTCTGCAAGTCTTTCCTTGGTCTATTGTAAAATTCCGGATGCTTCTAACAGAACAACCACTCGGTGAAAAGTAGTAGGCTCTACCATATTTTGGTGGATTATATGTGCCTAACTGCTCTGAAGCTTGCTCGGAAGGATACATTTCTATTGTGGATACACGGTTCAAAATGTATCTGACAAAGGATAAAATATCATCCGGTAAAACGTTTTCACCTTGTCTATCAAAATTACAATACATGGAGTTTGCAATTAATGTTCTTATTTCTGGACAAAAGAAACGCAGCTTGTGCATGATGGAATTAAATAGGCGATCTTCACCTGGGTGTGGATCATCACCATTAATATGTACTAAAAGTTGACGAAGGTCCGCCACCACTATGTCTGGAATAACAGTAGACAAAGGAGCTGTTGAAGATAGCATTACTAACAATTTGCCATACGCATCCTTTTCTAAATCAGGCATTTCATCAAGAAAGCGTCTTAGAGAGGGAAGTGCTTCCTCCGGGAAAATTTGTAGAAGTGTGTCTGTTCTTGCTTTGATAACTTCTTCAGTTAATTTGTCATCTTTTACATACTTATCATCAGAAACAACACTACCTAAATGAAACATGTGTTCTCTACAAATCATCAACACATTGGCTGATATATCAACACTTTGAGTTAAGAAACACCTATCTAATCTCCGATGTAAGGTTTCATGTAAAACATTGTCCCTTGATTTTTCAATTGGTTCAAACTTTGCATTTCGAAAACCTATTCCAATTTTAGTGCCATCACATGCCAACTGTTTTGGTTTAAATTTACAAATAGAGCAAGGCCTTCTAAAGTCTATTTTCATATTTGAGGCCCAACTAAACCACCACTTTAAGAACACACCAGGGTCCATAAACCCTCTAGAATACACACAACGCCTTTTGTAAGTTGATGACATATTTTTGCAAAATCCAGAGAAAGTAATTTTTGAACTTACAACTTGATTAACAAACATCCACCCTATTTCATCCCCAGCTGCAGTCTCAGAGCTATATACATGTAAACATAATTCCTTTCCCTCATCCCATTCTAATTTGCACAAAGATGCTAAACATACACGAGTATGGATATGACATGCAACAGGGGCAATTTCTGTATAAATAATAAGTTTTCTACTAAACGTTGTGACACCCTGGGGATTATTGTTGTTTGTCCATCCCACACCACATGGACATGTTGTAGTTGGACTTTTATGGACAAGTATTGGTCCTTTCAGACATCCATCAATACGTGGAACACAGTCGGAGTTTTTATCATTAAGCATGTCACGTGCTTGCACAGCATAAGAAAGCTCCTCAGAATATTCCATTTGAGCAGTATGAGTACTTTTACAGGGGAATTTCCATAATCCACTTGCTTGATCAAAAACATCATGATCAGTAGGATCTGATAATAATTCAGATTCAATATCTAATTCAATTTCTGGAATTGCAGAATTATTCTCTAAATTTGTTTGATCTAATTCAATGTCTTCTCCATTTTCTGTTTTGAATTCTGTCCATTCTTGAGACTCATATATTACTTTTAAATGCTTGCAAAGAGTCTTAGAGTTAGAAAAATTATCAATATTTCTCTTTGATCCTCTGACAGACTTACAATATCCATTCATACATGAAATAACATATCTGTCTATGCCAGCATTAAATGTAATGTGTACAAATGATGGGTCATCCTCTAATGAATCAAAAATGGAAAACTTCTTTGTACCATTTTTACCAGTCAGTTTTACAAATGGTTTTCCACAGAAACCTAAACCTTCCATGACTTTAGTACTGAGTTGAGTTTCATTGTCCGAGTGATTGTCTAAGACTGGAATAATATAGTCTTTCAGAAAACGACAATGCATACATTTTATACCTGTAGAAATATCTAGAGAGTCATAAGAGACATCTTCACTTCCAGCACATTCCAATAAAGTTTTGTATATTCTACATGAACATCTAAACAAAAATCCTTCTTCTGTAATTTCTCGACAAGTATATATATACTCATAATCACAAAATTTTCCATTTTCAGAATTGTAGTCATTCATAATGACACAAATTTTTTCATTGGTATGTGTATGAAAAATAAGAGTTCCATTTTGAACCAAATTCCGTATAAAGGAATCAAAAATTCCACACAGATTTGCCAGATTTTGAAGAGGAGTATTATTCTGTAACTGTTCATTAATAGTTTCAGCTGTAGCAACACACTTCCTTTTTGATCTGCGCATTGTATGTGATACAATTTGAGGAGGAATAGGAGGAATAATTTCATAATTCATGTTTGTGGAAAAACTTCCATGTTCATCAATAGGAGGTTTACATGTTTTAAACACTTTCAGTACCTGTCCGATATCACTTTTCAAAAAATGCCAAATGATTTTATTTCGAAAATTTTACTCTAGAATACACACAACGCCTTTTGTAAGTTGATGACATATTTTTGCAAAATCCAGAGAAAGTAATTTTTGAACTTACAACTTGATTAACAAACATCCACCCTATTTCATCCCCAGCTGCAGTCTCAGAGCTATATACATGTAAACATAATTCCTTTCCCTCATCCCATTCTAATTTGCACAAAGATGCTAAACATACACGAGTATGGATATGACATGCAACAGGGGCAATTTCTGTATAAATAATAAGTTTTCTACTAAACGTTGTGACACCCTGGGGATTATTGTTGTTTGTCCATCCCACACCACATGGACATGTTGTAGTTGGACTTTTATGGACAAGTATTGGTCCTTTCAGACATCCATCAATACGTGGAACACAGTCGGAGTTTTTATCATTAAGCATGTCACGTGCTTGCACAGCATAAGAAAGCTCCTCAGAATATTCCATTTGAGCAGTATGAGTACTTTTACAGGGGAATTTCCACAATCCACTTGCTTGATCAAAAACATCATGATCAGTAGGATCTGATAATAATTCAGATTCAATATCTAATTCAATTTCTGGAATTGCAGAATTATTCTCTAAATTTGTTTGATCTAATTCAATGTCTTCTCCATTTTCTGTTTTGAATTCTGTCCATTCTTGAGACTCATATATTACTTTTAAATGCTTGCAAAGAGTCTTAGAGTTAGAAAAATTATCAATATTTCTCTTTGATCCTCTGACAGACTTACAATATCCATTCATACATGAAATAACATATCTGTCTATGCCAGCATTAAATGTAATGTGTACAAATGATGGGTCATCCTCTAATGAATCAAAAATGGAAAACTTCTTTGTACCATTTTTACCAGTCAGTTTTACAAATGGTTTTCCACAGAAACCTAAACCTTCCATGACTTTAGTACTGAGTTGAGTTTCATTGTCCGAGTGATTGTCTAAGACTGGAATAATATAGTCTTTCAGAAAACGACAATGCATACATTTTATACCTGTAGAAATATCTAGAGAGTCATAAGAGACATCTTCACTTCCAGCACATTCCAATAAAGTTTTGTATATTCTACATGAACATCTAAACAAAAATCCTTCTTCTGTAATTTCTCGACAAGTATATATATACTCATAATCACAAAATTTTCCATTTTCAGAATTGTAGTCATTCATAATGACACAAATTTTTTCATTGGTATGTGTATGAAAAATAAGAGTTCCATTTTGAACCAAATTCCGTATAAAGGAATCAAAAATTCCACACAGATTTGCCAGATTTTGAAGAGGAGTATTATTCTGTAACTGTTCATTAATAGTTTCAGCTGTAGCAACACACTTCCTTTTTGATCTGCGCATTGTATGTGATACAATTTGAGGAGGAATAGGAGGAATAATTTCATAATTCATGTTTGTGGAAAAACTTCCATGTTCATCAATAGGAGGTTTACATGTTTTAAACACTTTCAGTACCTGTCCGATATCACTTTTCAAGAAATGCCAAATGATTTTATTTCGAAAAGATTTTGGTAAGGATTTGGAGGTTGGAAATCTTTCTTCATATCTTGTTTTACCATCTGATATAAGATGACAGTTAGATAAATAATTTAGAGAATTTGATTGTGCTAGTAAAGTTGCACTGGGAGAAACATTTTCTTCAGAAAAAATGTCCGAGGATTTTGATGGTTCAACTAATCTATCTAATGGAAATGACAATAACAATCTTTGCCAAATAGATCTTGATACATCATTCAGATCAGAATGTAAAAACCAATCATCTGAAAATGTACTAGGCTCAATTTCAGCATGAAAGCCTTTTCGAACACAATGTAGAATATGATGACTAAAATTGACATTACAATTCTGAGCCAGTCTTACCAAATTTGCCAGTAACTGCTTTAAATTTTTTAAACAGTTTTTGTAATTTTTGTCTGCTCTACCTTTTTTCCCTTTATTTTTCCTATTGCTCTCCCTCTTTTGGATTAACTTTAGTATGTCTGATTCAGTTACAACCTGGTGAAGAAATAAAGATTCTGCTGATGTATTTAAAGCTTCCATCAGGCAGTCCTTACCTACTTGGGCCATGAAATTAGTATAATATCCTGATTCAATAAATCTACAATAATTTATTTCTTTTCCACCAGTCTCCACTTTGAAAACATTACATAAGAAAACACCTTCGGATGAATCTGGCGATGTAGCAAGACGAATAGTACAATCTTCTACTTCCAAAAGATATTTATTTTCTTTTGATATAAATGATTGGGTCTGAAAAAAATGTAATATTTCCATTTCTGTCAGTAAAGCAGGTTTACATTTTACAAGGTTATTAATTAAAGTTTGCTTCCATGGGCAATCTAAGCTGCTACTTTCTATCACCTTACGTTTAGGAGGATGACTAGTTTTTATTTTTTTTACACCATGAAAACTATAATGAACAGTATTACTGGTACTCATTAATTCAGCTCTTCTAGTAATTATTTGTGTATCATCAGTGTTGTCAGGCTGACGAACACAGTAAACATCTTTTACAACTGAATGATCTGGCTGGGTAGATGAATCAGGTGTTGCTTGATATTGATTGTCAGCTACAATAAAACTTTTACCATTAAATATCCATTTCCCAGGTGGCTGCCTTGCGATGAAGCTTTCAACTTTTTCAAAATACTGTTCTGGATGATCCCTTCGAAGATGAAAGAGGTACATGTGGTGGTCTATTACAGTATATCTCTTCCGAATGTCAAAGGTCTCATCCAGGAGCAAAAGATCAAAGTTGCATCTCTGTAGATAAAAAGAAAAAAAATATGTCAAGAGTTTGTATAATGACCAAATAAACTGTATATCAAATATGAAATCACAATGTGAAATAAAGTTTTCAATACCCTACAAAATAAATATATACATGACCGTATACAGTTACATGAAAATTTTCAACTACAGTGTATTAATTCAATGAAAGTCAAAAATAATTCAAACATAATATTTTTACACAACTCAATGAATCTCCATACGGTTTTATTGGTTTTTCATTTTTTACATCATTAATACCTTTATTGGTGTATAATTTTGAGTTAATTTTAGCAAACAATATCAAAACACTAAACTCAGATTACATTCAATAAAATTTATGGGATGTTTATCTTGAAACACACTAACCAAGGCAGGCGGACAGAGCCTCAAATCTGTAGAATCATCAGCATAGCCCCAGGGCAATGCCTCACACCACTCATCAAACGTACTGAAGATGTGTGTCTGGGAGAAGAAAACATATACCATTATTTACTATGCTATGCACAAATAGAGACTGAATATAGTGAATAAGAAAGTAATTTTTTCAGTGACATTATAGATAAATAAAATGTGGTGTAACCTCACTTCACATACAACTTAACCTGCTAAATACCAGTAAGCAAATTAATGAAAAGACTAAAATATCTCAAACAGGTTATATAGATAGTATGACTTCTTAAAATAAGTATGAATCAACATGAAGCTGTTACACAAATATCAAATTAAAGCATAATTAACTGTATTTATATTTAATGTTTGTGATACAGTCGAGACTGTCTTATGTGACTGGAGGGGGTGTACAAAAAGGTCACATAAGACAGGGAGTCACTTAAGACAGTCTAACCGCAACATTACTGTTTGAAAATCTGTAGGTTATAAATTGTCATTAAATACATATCTTGTTTATTAATATATCAATTAACCTGATATTCTTTTAAATTATTTAAAAATAATAATTATTAATTTTTAGAAAAATAAAACTGATTTGTTTTTTATATAAAAAATCATTTAGCAATACATGTAAATACAAGCAGACGCATGTACATTGGTATTTGGGTTTAAACTGTGTTTAAGACAAAAATTATATCTGGAGGGGGTGTAATTTTGGATTAAAAACCCATTTTTCTTCTATTTAAAAAATTATCATGGTTTTAACCGACACAAGAAAAAAACCACAAAAATCAGACCTGTCCTAAAATGACCTCTACAAAATAATTGCAGGTGTTGTGTAAGCTTAGATGAAAAAAGAGTACTTTTGTAGAGGTAATATTTCAAAGCCTGTGCTTTATTTTGCTGAATTTTACAAATCTACTGTACACACCTACCAAATGGCGGCCATTACCGAAGCCTCACTGACTGGCATTAGGAGAAACATTTCAAGAAAAGATAGGGTTGCTGACTTCAGGATGGCAATTATAATGACTTCTTACTCATATCAAGGAGTGAAATTATGTTTGGTCGTAAATGTCACGTACAAAACGAAACGAGAGTCACCCACGCCAAGCCATAGATGATACGGTAGGCAAAATAAACCATGCTGATTTATTTTACGTGTATCGTTATTTATTGTCAATGTTTACCATTGTTTATTAAGGAGAAATATCTGGATGGTACCTGACCTATTTTATAGTTTTGAAGCCAAATATTGTGGAAAAAACGATCTTTCATGATCCGTCAAAACTGGTTACAGAGTTATGTACTCTAACAGACAACAGACAATGTTTACTTCGATGTTCACACCTCTTTATCGATCATAATTTAAGGCCGCAGGCGAATGAAAAGTCGCTCAAGACAGACCTTTTATAGTTTTGGGGTTGTAAAAACACGGTCGCTTGTCACGTAAGACAGGGAGTCGCTGAAAACAGACCAATTATATAACAAATTACGTTGGGGGGGTCCCAAGTAAGGTCACATAAGACAGGGAGTCGTTACATACAGGGGGTCGCTCAGACAGTCTCGACTGTATATATATATATTTTTAGTGTAAAAAAAAATTATAATGTTACATTAAAAACAAGCTGAAAAGATGTAAAATATAATGCCAACTAGATTCAAATTACAACAACTATTAAATCTCTCAATACAATGCACATTTATATTTATCACTTTGGGGAACTTACCAAATATATATGTCGAAGCATGTGGGTCTCCATCTCTCTAGCATCAGCTTGATGAACACCAAACACACAACCATCCCAGGAACACACAATATCAACTACATGAACTGAGGTGATGTGACACGCCAGCTCACACAAGGATGTGTATAGCGTTGTTGACGCTGCACACATCTCATGGAGACACTGAAAGAAAAAAAAAAAGTCTTCCTTAAATAAAACAATATATAAATCTACGGTCAATACCTGGTAACTGACCCACAAGTGATTTAAATTCAAGTGACCCAAAAGTGATTTAAATTCAAAGGCTTAGAGGTGGAGGGGCTATAGGGAATATGTCAGAAAACCCAACTTCTTGGCCAACCCCCAGTCCCATCCTAAAAATCTTGGTTACTAAATTCATAACCAAAGAACTGTTATTTAGCATCTGTTTATCATAAACTCCAAAATTTATATGTATGTGATTTATGGTAACTAGAATTCATCAAATCTATCAGATGAACTTGAACACTTCATGCTGATACTACCTTAAAGTCAGGGCCTGGGTTCTGTTCCACATCACCACAGCACAGTATCATGGATGGGATGGCAGGGTCAGGCTGAATGCATGGAGATGGAGCAAAAGATGTTGGTGGTGCTGGCAATGAGGGTGTTGGTGGTGCTGGTGTTGATGGTGCTGGTGTTGATGGTGCTGGTGTTGATGGTGCTGGCAATGATGGTGTTGATGGTGCTGGTGTTGATGGTGCTGGCAATGAGGGTGTTGGTGGTGCTGGTGTTGGTGGTTTCGGTGGTGCTAGCGATGATGGTGTCGGTGGTGCTAGCGATGATGGTGTCGGTGGTGCAAGCGATGATGGTGTCGGTGGTGCAAGCGATGATGGTGTCGGTGGTGCAAGTGATGATGGTGTCGGTGGTGCAAGTGATGATGGTGTTGATGGAGCTGGTGTTGATGGTGTCAGTGGTGCTGTGAAGAAATGAATAAAAATTGTAATCTATAAAAGAGACCACTGTCTGTTCATTCCCTGTATTACTGAATCTGATTATACAACAATGAACACTAATGCATTATCTATAATATTTAAAAAAGAAAAGGTATCGAAGTAATGGAACTACAAAGGTAGTGGTACAAAGGTACTATGTGCTTGACATTCATATCATACTATACTTCTAGTTCAGTTGGTCATTAGGAAATGTATTAATTTAATTTTTACATACCATTCTCTAAATGACTTTTGATAAAATGGTCTAAAAATACCATTTCACTGGAAAAAACATTCCCGCAGCATGTTGTTCTCTACAAATAATTAAGAATTAAATATATAATCAAGTTTCAACACCAGAGCCTTTTTGTATGAAACAAGCAATGATGAGTGGTTTATAATGTCATAAATATTATTTAAATAAATGAAGAAATTACCTTATGAAAAATTAAAGTTAAATTAACAAAATTATGTTGAAAGACAACTCAATGAAATAAAAAACATTGCTTAATTAATAGGAGAGGGAATTGAAATATAATACAAAATTCCATCACATTACAGTCTTGTTGTACATATACCTTTTTTGCTTCCCTTTTCCTCTTTGGTTGTGGCTTGCAATTGGCGGATGTTTTCTTTTTTACAATCTTCTTTAAGTAAAAAATATGTATGGTATATTTGATATTATTTACAAATGTAATCCATATAATCTCATATTAGGTAATACATATAGTCTCATCATTAACTCTACTCTAGCATATTCTGTTTTTGAATATACAACAAAAATGTGAACAACATAATGATGAATCAAGTGCTGGAGTAACATTCGAGTTGGTACTAGTATGTTAGAATTATGCTGTAGGCCTATAACTTAAACAACAAAGCTTATCACACTAACACAAACTTGAATGCACATCTCTTGCAGTCTCCATGCTTCAACATAACCAATGCAATTCAGGTACAACACAAAAATTGGCCTCAGCTGATCAAAAGATACTGAACATATCACCAAACTGAATGAACAAATTATATAAAAAATCATTGTCATAATTACCTCATGCTTTCTTTTCTCATAAAACAAGCCTGGCGTTGGTTGAAGTGCCACAGATACACCGCAAACATCCAGGACCTGCCTACCCTTTGTTAGTCTGTGAAAAGCAGTTTTTAACAATGAAATATATCTTCTTGTTAACAGTTTCCTATTTTCTATGAACAAAAGAAATCAGTTACAGGCATCTATTCCATCAAATGGGAATTTATATATATATATATATATAAAGAACAATAATTACATTACAAACACATAGTGATCGTGCACAAATGATGTAATATTTGAAAACGGATATGCAACACAAGTGATCAATATATGAAAAAAAATTATGTTCAAGTCTGTTTAGGTAATTGACAACATTCATTTGTTATAAGGGCAATCATTATTCACATTGATGAAGCAAAAGTTTCAATTAAAACAAATGATTACAATGATGATGCTTGTAGAAACAATTATACTGATTTATCTAAAATAAGGAAAATTGGTACATTGTCATTCGATGCTTTAGTTATGCAGTAATCAATCTAGGTACATTGGGAAATCTACATCCTGATAAATAGATTCATGAGTTCAATTGAAAAATTTACAAGAAACCTTCACAGTTTTTTTCTTTCATAAAATAATCTTTTTAACTTTAAAAGAGTACTTGATCAGGGTATTTTGACAAGAGAGTAAGTTATTCCTTGTAAGGAAATTGGAAAGTGTATGAATGGTAGTTGATCAGAGCTAGATTGATCCCTGTCAAAAAATGGGGAATAACAAATGCAACTATTCTACAACATCGGTAGATATTATAATTTCTCATGCATTTAAGCACATAATGCAATTTACTAAAGCTCTAAATTGTAAATCTATTCAATAGGTGATGGTCACCAGGCACGTGCAAGAAATGATAAGTGATGATCATTTTTTTCATAATGCAAAAAGTTGTCAATAGACTTTTACTAAAGAATTTAAGATATCATTTTTTTCCAAATATCATGCAATCCAGGATAAAAAGCATCAAAATAGAAATGACATTCACAACCTAGAATGAAATTTCAGCATCAACAAATTAAATTGAATGTTAGAGTCAACAAGTTGTATGTAAAATGGAGGTTTGAACAAGCAGGCCAAGTTAAAATGCTGTCAACATATAAATGATGGTCAAATGGTTAGTAAATTGATTATCAAAATGGTATATTACTGTTAGTATCAACATTGTAAATAAACATTAGTATCAACATGGTAATTGATGTATAAGATTATCAAACCCTTTAAAAATATGCTCTTTGCAATATGTAGGCTGTATAAAAATATATCATATAAGTGTTAATATTTATACCGTTGTTTGACAAGTCTGGTAGTTTTATATCTTATCTAAAAGTTGCTTTTTAAAAATTTAAATAAATTCCACTATTTAGACATAAATAATTTACACTTTTTAGACATAAACCATAAATGTCCAATAATCAATGACCCATAATTCATAAAAGCCAACCATAAAAAGGTATGGTCACAATAAATTACTGGTATAAATATGTAGAAAGATGGCTGTTGAGTTAATGCCTAATTTATAAAACACCATTTCATTTCATTGTCAGGATTTACCATGTGCCTAATTTTTTATGACATATATAAAACACTTGCACTCCAACCTATAAACCAGTACTTCACCCATATAGATATGAGAGAATATGAATAATACAGATACAAAAACATCCTATTAATATCCTAAATGTGTTTTCTAATTAGTATCTGGAAGTATTTTGTGGACTGATTAACTTCCAGCAGTACTGGTTTAGGATTTATCAATTCAACATTCTAATAACAGCCAATATCATCTATGGACATGCCATGTTTATTGTAAGAGGAAAGCTTGAGTTCCCAGAGAAAAATCACCAACCAACGGACAGGCATAAGATTCAAATTTGCGACCCATAGGTGATGGGCTTGTGGTAATATGTCACAAGATCTTAACCAATTGCCATTTGGCCACAAAGCCCCCCCCCCCCTCCTTCAGGCAATTACAAGCAAATGTCTAGTGCATATCATATAAGTGATATATACCGTACTAATTTGTGAAGGTAGTTTGTCTCATAACATTAAGAACAATTATATTCAATGTCTACATTATTATACCTTGAGTGATCACTCCATGCAAAGTTTCTATTCTTCAGCGATTCTGGTAACAACATATTGGCCTAATGAACTTGCAATATGATATATTGGCTCTGTTCTCTATTTTAACTATGTAATAGCTATGGAAAGTGTACATATATATTGACTGGGCTAAATTTTACAGAATGAACAACATGATTTAATATAAATACTAGTAAATACACCACTCATAATATTAACTAAAATGTAACATACCATCGATCTCTGCTGCCTCTTGCCTGTCCTTCGGTAGTTACGCCACCAAGAGTTTGGTGCTACCTTCCTTCTCCTCCTCAACTTTGGGTATCTCCTGTTGAGATACTGCAATAAATATCAAGAGTACTGAGAGTTAGAAATGTTGCCAGAGTGAACGACTAATACTCCCTGCTGAACAAATTTAGTAATAACTCCATTAATAGACAGATCGCCAGGTATGCTATACATGTAGTCACGACTTGTGCAAACGCACATGTACTTAATCATTGTCGGAGCAAACATCATAGCACACACAATCAAAAATATAAAGTCATGTGCGGTTTGATTGACAGCTGGCGATCTGACAATATGATCTGACAATAGGGGACATTACAGAACTCTATATAATTTACTCAACTGCCCTTTATGTCAGGGTTCTGTGTATCAAATTTTTAACAAAATCTGTCTAGTAGTTTAGCAGTTCGCCGGACAAAGTGTCTACAGACAGACAGACGTACAACCTGATTCCAGTATACGCCCCCCCCCTCCTTTAAAATTGTGCAAAATAACACACAAAAAATATACTTAAAAGCGCTCCCTAATTAACCAACAAGGATACATGATTTAATTAACAAGAGATCCCAGAGGGATCTTGGCGCCCACCAAAGAATGATCTATGTCTGACAATGGAAAGAGGGATCTTTTCCCTGCTTTTCAAACTTTTTCAAACACACGACATATAAAATTTGAGACAGATCGCTATAGTACTTTCTAAGAAATAGTGGTAACAAACTTCAACAATGAAATTTAAGATGGTGGCCGGTTGGCCATCTTGTTTACCGATCAGTCCCGAAAGGCATTATGCATCAGTCCAAAAAGGTACTATGCACAACTAGGGTACAAGGGGAACCTACACATAAAATTTGAGAAAGATCCCTTCGGTACTTTCTGAGAAATAGCGGTAACAAACTTTAACAATCAAAATCCAATATGGCCGTCGGTCGGCCATCTTGTTTACCGATTGGTCCCAATTAACAATATGCACAACTAGGGTCCTTGGGGAACCTTCATATTAAATTTGTGAACGATACCTTCAGTACTTTCTGAGAAATAGTGGTAACAAACTTTAACTATCAAAATCCAAGATGGCCGCCTGTCTGCCATCTTGTTGACCGATCAGTCCCAAAATGCAATATGCACAACTAGGGCCCTAGGGAAACCTATATATGAAATTTGAGAAAGATCCCTTCAGTACTTTTTGAGTAATAGCGGTAACAAACTTTAACTGTCAAAATCCAAGATGGCCACCTGTCGGCCATCTTGTTGACCGATCGGTCCCAAAATGCAATATGCACAACAGGGTCCTAGGGGACCTACATATGAAATTTGAGAAAGATCCCTTCATACTTTCTGAGAAATAGAACAAACTTTAACTATCAAAATCCAAGATGCCGCCTGTCGGCCATCTTGTTGACCGATCGGTCCCAAAATGCAATATGCACAACTAGGGCCCTAGGGGAACCTATATATGAAATTTGAGAAAGATCCCTTCAGTACTTTTTGAGAAATAGCGGTAACAAACTTTAACTATCAAAATCCAAGATGGCTGCCTGTCGGCCATCTTGTTGACCGATCAGTCCCAAAATGCAATATGCACAACTAGGGTCCTAGGGGAACCTGTACATGAAATTTGAGAAAGATCCCTTCAGCACTTTTTGAGAAATAGCGGTAACAAACTTTAACTATCAAAGTTCAAGATGGCCGCCTGTCGGCCATCTTGTTGACCGATCGGTCCCAAAATGCAATATGCACAACTAGAGTCCTAGGGGAACCTACATATGAAATTTGAGAAAGAACTCTTCAGCACTTTCTGAGAATTAGCGGTAACAAGAATTGTTAACGGACGGACGGACGGACGGAAGGACGGACGGAAGGACGGACGGACGACGGACCACGGACGAAAGGCGATTTGAATAGCCCACCATCTGATGATGGTGGGCTAAAAATAGCAACCAAACAATAAAATTAAAATGGGACTCATTCACGTACCAGGTGATACCCAATAACGTTTGTGCGGGACTATTGTTTCTATTGGTGATGGAATGATGTCAAATGACGTTATCGCGGGATAACGTCATTTCAGCGGGAAGATTACAAAGAGTAACACAAACGTTATTGGGTATCACGTGGTACGTGAATTAGTCCCATCAGACTTGTGATTCTGTTCCACTACAATGCGTGTAGAATAAGTGAAATACACACCTTTCCAGATGGGTACCCTGAAAATTCATGGCTCCTATTGAATGAGTCAAAGAATCATGCTATGTCAATTGAGTGACAGGGACCTATGTATAATATAGTACATTACTACAAGCCACATTGACCAGCTCCTTTCACATATCTATTGAAAGGTATCATATCCTAGATGCATCCTTTATTGGAGTGAATTACATGTCTTTATTGAATTTGATCGCCAAATGTTTTTCTTGCCTATGTCTTCTATGTTGTATGTAACATTTACGCTAAATCAGACAAAATATCTCTTGATTTTAAACAATCATAAGCCTCAATATTGAAATATAATTATATATGTGTAACAGAAGAGGAGAAAATGTAGCGGCCACACCGGGATTCGAACTCGGGACCCTTCAAACACTAGCCAAGTGCTCTACCGACTGAGCTACCTGGCCACTGATGATTGACCCATGGCCAGTTCAATCCCGCTACATATGCTTCTATGATAGAATTTGTAGAGTTCAGGGAAATAAATTACATTTAGAATAATCTGCATCCAGGTTACATATATTTTTCCAGTTTTAATAAATTGCTCAAAAGAGTCTCATTGAACTATTGGCCACTAGGAAAACATTATCGGGTACTATACATAACATATTATTCTGACCATAACTGCATAAATTCTAAAGAATACATAGCGTGATAACTGCATCTGCACATGTACACACCCAGACTTACGTATACATGTACATGTAATTAAGATATAATTTACATTAATGTTTATAGAATGATTAAATAATATCTTTAGAAGCATTCAGTGAATAGAAAATTACCTCTAAGTAAGTACACACCAAGACCAAATAGCACTTACCATGCAGTGTCCTGAAACAGTTTTTTTGTTAAGTGGCAGATCCCCGTCATCATCTACATGTACTGGAAATATTAATGGATTGAATGGCATTGCCCATACAACCTCTGCATATGTCAGAGAGCTGAAACAAGACATTGTTTTTCAAATTCATACACATTTAAATTTGTTAAGGTAAATTTGTAATGATGGTAAAATGATCATATCATGATGAAGAAAATATAAGAAACGAAATGTAATTATCAATAATAAAATAAAGATATACCTTAGAAATTTATATTCCTGAGGTCTTTAATCAATAATTATTACTAATTAAACATGCAAGTAAAAGCCTATATCACTTTGTTAAAAAAAAACCAAGAAGAAATAGTACAGTATACAAAAGTTTTTTTAAGGTCGACCCCTCTACCTATTCACGTTCTTCACAGTACTGTTCAGCACCTGTCGAGATTCTATATTATGTGCTGTCACCACTACATTATAGAGTCACTACTAATTATATAAGTTAAGGGTCAATGAAGTACTTTATTATCAACTGCTGTCATCGATTCGAGAGTATGACGTCACATGCGTGGACTGTTACATGAATGACGTAAAATTCTGCCAAAAATCGCGTAAAGGTACCAGACAGATCGGACGAGATAGAAAAATCTAGCACTGGGTATCATGCGAGATTTCCCTGTCCGAGGTGCGAGAAAAATGTAGCTCTGTAAGATACAATTAGCCTACCTGAAGCTGAGTTTTCTTTTGGTTTGAGGTTTATACAATATATGACCCAATATTACCGAGATCCCCACTAGTACTGTGGCCAAGTATGTTCAACTGATTGTCCAGTGTTTGTATAAACAATTTACTGACACCATTTGCTACACTAGAAGTGGAATAGCGCCCCGTGGAAGGGATGATCCATATAATATGCATGTACATACTATAGCAATGTTTTTGATAAAGGGGCAGATTGCCTAAAAATTTTACAATATTTTGTTAACACTGTTTTGGAATAGGCCTAACTTCTTTGCCCCATACATAATAGTCCTACAAAATGTGCATATCCCCAATATAACTATATTATTATATATCGGTTACTGTAACAATGCGACAACATTAGCCGTAGGGGGCATACTATGAGTGTGTGTGAGTGTGCGAAGAGCGAGCGAAGGGGGGTGTTACAAACATATTAATTATTAAAAGTTAAAACGATATCTTGAAGCAGTTTCTGTTCGTAGGAAGCCTCCAAAATACTATTTGTTTTTGATATCCACAACACAAGGCAACTAGGTGAAAATCGGACAGTATCTACGCCACAATATTATGGCATTGTTTCGTAAATCGTAATAGATTTGCCTACTGAAGTTGCCCAGGCCGCATAGGGCAAAAGTTTCATTTAAATTTCCGCGGAAAACACACTCTTTTAAGAGCATCTACACTGGTTTGCATGTTCTTAATATATGTATATTTAAACTAAAACAAAGCATACATAACCATTGGCAAAGGAAATATTATAAGAGTGTAAATAAATACCATTTGCCGGTCATCGCTTCAGACTCTGCAGCCATCTTGTTGCTGAAAATAGCCTCTGTTAGGGCAAGGTCACTTTCTAATAACGCGCCGTTTGATTGGTCGCGCACCCCGTGGCCATATCGAATGAAAAACATGACGTTATAAAAATTTTAACTTACAGTGCAAACTTTTCGGTCTATGGGAAAAATTAAACTTCATAGGACTATATATCCATTAGAATGTGTGTTAACATTCTGAAATTAAAATTATATATATTTTTGATTGTGTGTGCTATGATGTTTGCTCCGACAATGATTAAGTACATGTGTGTTTGTTGCACAAGTCGTGACTACATGTATAGCATACCTGGCGATCTGTCTATTAATGGAGTTATTACTAAATTTGTTCAGCAGGGAGTATTAGGCGTTCACTCTGGCGATAGTTCTAACTCTCAGTACTCTTGATATTTATTGCAGTATCTCAACAGGAGATACCCAAAGTTGAGGAGGAGAAGGAAGGTAGCACCAAACTCTTGGTGGCGTAACTACCGAAGGACAGGCAAGAGGCAGCAGAGATCGATGGTATGTTACATTTTAGTTAATATTATGAGTGGTGTATTTACTAGTATTTATATTAAATCATGTTGTTCATTCTGTAAAATTTAGCCCAGTCAATATATATGTACACTTTCCATAGCTATTACATAGTTAAAATAGAGAACAGAGCCAATATATCATATTGCAAGTTCATTAGGCCAATATGTTGTTACCAGAATCGCTGAAGAATAGAAACTTTGCATGGAGTGATCACTCAAGGTATAATAATGTAGACATTGAATATAATTGTTCTTAATGTTATGAGACAATCTACCTTCACAAATTAGTACGGTATATATCACTTATATGATATGCACTAGATATTTGCTTGTAATTGCCTGAAGGGGGGGGGGGGGCCTTTGTGGCCAAATGGCAATTGGTTAAGATCTTGTGACATATTACCACAAGCCCATCACCTATGGGTCGCAAATTTGAATCTTATGCCTGTCCGTTGGTTGGTGATTTTTCTATGGGAACTCAAGCTTTCCTCTTACAATAAACATGGCATGTCCATAGATGATATTGGCTGTTATTAGAATGCTGAATTGATAAATCCTGAACCAGTACTGCTGGAAGTTAATCAGTCCACAAAATACTTCCAGATACTAATTAGAAAACACATTTAGGATATTAATAGGATGTTTTTGTATCTGTATTATTCATATTCTCTCATATCTATATGGGTGAAGTACTGGTTTATAGGTTGGAGTGCAAGTGTTTTATATATGTCATAAAAAATTAGGCACATGGTAAATCCTGACAATGAAATGAAATGGTGTTTTATAAATTAGGCATTAACTCAACAGCCATCTTTCTACATATTTATACCAGTAATTTATTGTGACCATACCTTTTTATGGTTGGCTTTTATGAATTATGGGTCATTGATTATTGGACATTTATGGTTTATGTCTAAAAAGTGTAAATTATTTATGTCTAAATAGTGGAATTTATTTAAATTTTTAAAAAGCAACTTTTAGATAAGATATAAAACTACCAGACTTGTCAAACAACGGTATAAATATTAACACTTATATGATATATTTTTATACAGCCTACATATTGCAAAGAGCATATTTTTAAAGGGTTTGATAATCTTATACATCAATTACCATGTTGATACTAATGTTTATTTACAATGTTGATACTAACAGTAATATACCATTTTGATAATCAATTTACTAACCATTTTACCATCATTTATATGTTGACAGCATTTTAACTTGGCCTGCTTGTTCAAACCTCCATTTTACATACAACTTGTTGACTCTAACATTCAATTTAATTTGTTGATGCTGAAATTTCATTCTAGGTTGTGAATGTCATTTCTATTTTGATGCTTTTTATCCTGGATTGCATGATATTTGGAAAAAAATGATATCTTAAATTCTTTAGTAAAAGTCTATTGACAACTTTTTGCATTATGAAAAAAATGATCATCACGTATCATTTCTTGCACGTGCCTGGTGACCATCACCTATTGAATAGATTTACAATTTAGAGCTTTAGTAAATTGCATTATGTGCTTTAATGCATGAGAAATTATAATATCTACCGATGTTGTAGAATAGTTGCATTTGTTATTCCCCATTTTTTGACAGGGATCAATCTAGCTCTGATCAACTACCATTCATACACTTTCCAATTTCCTTACAAGGAATAACTTACTCTCTTGTCAAAATACCCTGATCAAGTACTCTTTTAAAGTTAAAAAGATTATTTTATGAAAGAAAAAAACTGTGAAGGTTTCTTGTAAATTTTTCAATTGAACTCATGAATCTATTTATCAGGATGTAGATTTCCCAATGTACCTAGATTGATTACTGCATAACTAAAGCATCGAATGACAATGTACCAATTTTCCTTATTTTAGATTAATCAGTATAATTGTTTCTACAAGCATCATCATTGTAATCATTTGTTTTAATTGAAACTTTTGCTTCATCAATGTGAATAATGATTGCCCTTATAACAAATGAATGTTGTCAATTACCTAAACAGACTTGAACATAATTTTTTTTCATATATTGATCACTTGTGTTGCATATCCGTTTTCAAATATTACATCATTTGTGCACGATCACTATGTGTTTGTAATGTAATTATTGTTCTTTATATATATATATATATATATAAATTCCCATTTGATGGAATAGATGCCTGTAACTGATTTCTTTTGTTCATAGAAAATAGGAAACTGTTAACAAGAAGATATATTTCATTGTTAAAAACTGCTTTTCACAGACTAACAAAGGGTAGGCAGGTCCTGGATGTTTGCGGTGTATCTGTGGCACTTCAACCAACGCCAGGCTTGTTTTATGAGAAAAGAAAGCATGAGGTAATTATGACAATGAATTTTTATATAATTTGTTCATTCAGTTTGGTGATATGTTCAGTATCTTTTGATCAGCTGAGGCCAATTTTTGTGTTGTACCTGAATTGCATTGGTTATGTTGAAGCATGGAGACTGCAAGAGATGTGCATTCAAGTTTGTGTTATTGTGATAAGCTTTGTTGTTTAAGTTATAGGCCTACAGCATAATTCTAACATACTAGTACCAACTCGAATGTTACTCCAGCACTTGATTCATCATTATGTTGTTCACATTTTTGTTGTATATTCAAAAACAGAATATGCTAGAGTAGAGTTAATGATGAGACTATATGTATTACCTAATATGAGATTATATGGATTACATTTGTAAATAATATCAAATATACCATACATATTTTTTACTTAAAGAAGATTGTAAAAAAGAAAACATCCGCCAATTGCAAGCCACAACCAAAGAGGAAAAGGGAAGCAAAAAAGGTATATGTACAACAAGACTGTAATGTGATGGAATTTTGTATTATATTTCAATGCCCTCTCCTATTAATTAAGCAATGTTTTTTATTTCATTGAGTTGTCTTTCAACATAATTTTGTTAATTTAACTTTAATTTTTCATAAGGTAATTTCTTCATTTATTTAAATAATATTTATGACATTATAAACCACTCATCATTGCTTGTTTCATACAAAAAGGCTCTGGTGTTGAAACTTGATTATATATTTAATTCTTAATTATTTGTAGGGAACAACATGCTGCGGGAATGTTTTTTCCAGTGAAATGGTATTTTTAGACCATTTTATCAAAAGTCATTTAGAGAATGGTATGTAAAAATTAAATTAATACATTTCCTAATGACCAACTGAACTAGAAGTATAGTATGATATGAATGTCAAGCACATAGTACCTTTGTACCACTACCTTTGTAGTTCCATTACTTCGATACCTTTTCTTTTTTAAATATTATAGATAATGCATTAGTGTTCATTGTTGTATAATCAGATTCAGTAATACAGGGAATGAACAGACAGTGGTCTCTTTTATAGATTACAATTTTTATTCATTTCTTCACAGCACCACTGACACCATCAACACCAGCTCCATCAACACCATCATCACTTGCACCACCGACACCATCATCACTTGCACCACCGACACCATCATCGCTTGCACCACCGACACCATCATCGCTTGCACCACCGACACCATCATCGCTAGCACCACCGACACCATCATCGCTAGCACCACTGACACCATCATCGCTAGCACCACCAAAACCACCAACACCAGCACCACCAACACCCTCATTGCCAGCACCACCAACATCTTTTGCTCCATCTCCATGCATTCAGCCTGACCCTGCCATCCCATCCATGATACTGTGCTGTGGTGATGTGGAACAGAACCCAGGCCCTGACTTTAAGGTAGTATCAGCATGAAGTGTTCAAGTTCATCTGATAGATTTGATGAATTCTAGTTACCATAATTCACATACATATAAATTTTGGAGTTTATGATAAACAGATGCTAAACAACAGTCCTTTGGTTATGAATTTAGTAACCAAGATTTTTAGGATGGGACTGGGGGTTGGCCAAGAAGTTGGGTTTTCTGACATATTCCCTATAGCCCCTCCACCTCTAAGCCTTTGAATTTAAATCACTTTTGGGTCACTTGAATTTAAATCACTTGTGGGTCAGTTACCAGGTATTGACCGTAGATTTATATATTGTTTTATTTAAGGAAGACTTTTTTTTTTTTTTCAGTGTCTCCATGAGATGTGTGCAGCGTCAACAACGCTATACACATCCTTGTGTGAGCTGGCGTGTCACATCACCTCAGTTCATGTAGTTGATATTGTGTGTTCCTGGGATGGTTGTGTGTTTGGTGTTCATCAAGCTGATGCTAGAGAGATGGAGACCCACATGCTTCGACACATATATATGGTAAGTTCCCCAAAGTGATAAATATAAATGTGCATTGTATTGAGAGATTTAATAGTTGTTGTAATTTGAATCTAGTTGGCATTATATTTTACATCTTTTCAGCTTGTTTTTAATGTAACATTATAATTATTTTTTTACACTAAAAATATATATATATATCACAAACATTAAATATAAATACAGTTAATTATGCTTTAATTTGATATTTGTGTAACAGCTTCATGTTGATTCATACTTATTGTAAGAAGTCATACTATCTATATAACCTGTTTGAGATATTTTAGTCTTTTCATTAATTTGCTTACTGGTATTTAGCAGGTTAAGTTGTATGTGAAGTGAGGTTACACCACATTTTATTTATCTTAATGTCACTGAAATAATTACTTTCTTATTCACTATATTCAGTCTCTATTTGTGCATAGCATAGTAAATAATGGTATATGTTTTCTTCTCCCAGACACACATCTTCAGTACGTTTGATGAGTGGTGTGAGGCATTGCCCTGGGGCTATGCTGATGATTCTACAGATTTGAGGCTCTGTCCGCCTGCCTTGGTTAGTGTGTTTCAAGATAAACATCCCATAAATTTTGTTGAATGTAATCTGAGTTTAGTGTTTTGATATTGTTTGCTAAAATTAACTCAAAATTATACACCAATAAAGGTATTAATGATGTAAAAAATGAAAAACCAATAAAACCTTATGGAGATTCATTGAGTTGTGTAAAAATATTATTTTTGAATTATTTTTGACTTTCATTGAATTAATACACTGTAGTTGAAATTTTTCATGTAACTGTACGGTCATGTATATATTTATTTTGTAGGGTATTGAAAACTTTATTTCGCATTGTGATTTCATATTTGATATACAGTTTATTTGGTCATTATACAAACTCTTGACATATTTTTTTTCTTTTTATCTACAGAGATGCAACTTTGATCTTTTGCTCCTGGATGAGACCTTTGACATTCGGAAGAGATATACTGTAATAGACCACCACATGTACCTCTTTCATCTTCGAAGGGATCATCCAGAACAGTATTTTGAAAAAGTTGAAAGCTTCATCGCAAGGCAGCCACCTGGGAAATGGATATTTAATGGTAAAAGTTTTATTGTAGCTGACAATCAATATCAAGCAACACCTGATTCATCTACCCAGCCAGATCATTCAGTTGTAAAAGATGTTTACTGTGTTCGTCAGCCTGACAACACTGATGATACACAAATAATTACTAGAAGAGCTGAATTAATGAGTACCAGTAATACTGTTCATTATAGTTTTCATGGTGTAAAAAAAATAAAAACTAGTCATCCTCCTAAACGTAAGGTGATAGAAAGTAGCAGCTTAGATTGCCCATGGAAGCAAACTTTAATTAATAACCTTGTAAAATGTAAACCTGCTTTACTGACAGAAATGGAAATATTACATTTTTTTCAGACCCAATCATTTATATCAAAAGAAAATAAATATCTTTTGGAAGTAGAAGATTGTACTATTCGTCTTGCTACATCGCCAGATTCATCCGAAGGTGTTTTCTTATGTAATGTTTTCAAAGTGGAGACTGGTGGAAAAGAAATAAATTATTGTAGATTTATTGAATCAGGATATTATACTAATTTCATGGCCCAAGTAGGTAAGGACTGCCTGATGGAAGCTTTAAATACATCAGCAGAATCTTTATTTCTTCACCAGGTTGTAACTGAATCAGACATACTAAAGTTAATCCAAAAGAGGGAGAGCAATAGGAAAAATAAAGGGAAAAAAGGTAGAGCAGACAAAAATTACAAAAACTGTTTAAAAAATTTAAAGCAGTTACTGGCAAATTTGGTAAGACTGGCTCAGAATTGTAATGTCAATTTTAGTCATCATATTCTACATTGTGTTCGAAAAGGCTTTCATGCTGAAATTGAGCCTAGTACATTTTCAGATGATTGGTTTTTACATTCTGATCTGAATGATGTATCAAGATCTATTTGGCAAAGATTGTTATTGTCATTTCCATTAGATAGATTAGTTGAACCATCAAAATCCTCGGACATTTTTTCTGAAGAAAATGTTTCTCCCAGTGCAACTTTACTAGCACAATCAAATTCTCTAAATTATTTATTTAACTATAACTCTCACTTGTGTGGGTCTTTTGAAATCAGCTTAATCTTTAACTTTCACTTGCTTGGGTCTTTTGTAATCGGCTAAATCTACATTTTGATCTTATTTTTATGTGGTCTTGTAAAAAAAACAATAATATAAATAATATTTCAGCTGAATATATGTTTCCACTTGCCTGGATTTGTGAAATCAGCTAAATCTAAGACATTCACTTGTATGGGTTTTGTGAAATCAGCTAAATCTACATATTGAACTTGCTTTTATATTGTCTTGTAAAATCTTGCTTGGCTGTGGTATTCATTTTAGTCTTAAATTCTTACTTATAGTTTTCCGGCAATATTTCTATTACCAATGTATGTTAGTAAAAGTATTAGATTAACATGTTATGCTTGATATTGATTGTCTCTAAAAGTAAAACTGTACCATTATATACATACTGTCATTTGTAATACCTGTATAACATTTGTGTATTCGTATTAGTGTCATGTGAAAATTTTTCCTAATTTATTACAATCTGATTAAAATACAGATCCTTATAACCACTCCGTTCACTAGAGGATCTGAACAACATCCTATAAGGGGTTATGTTTGGATGACATTTTACCACGTGTACTTCAAATCAAATACATTTTTCTACACATTGCTATGTCAATTGATAACGCCATTTCGTCCCAGGCCAGTATACATATACATTTAGCTTTGTTGTGCACTTTTGGCGAGATGACTTCGGGCACGAAAATAATTCGGACAGCTTTTTCAAAGTAGTTTGTCCCCAGTCAAGATTCTGGCAGTGTCAAATTTGATTGGCCATTTCGAAAGGTCATCTTGACGTGACCCCTAATGGGATGATGTCAGATCCTCTTATCAAACGTAGTGATAATAAGGATTTGTATTTTAATCAGATTGAATTTATCAACAAGATTGGTTTCAATCTTGATTTTTTTCAAGATATTTTTAAAAGATTGTACACCCTCACCATAAGATGATGGCATTTATATCTTAGAGGGAATATTTATGTATTATGTATGGTTGTTATTTATAATTAATTTTTTTTATTGCGGAAGGCATGTGAGTTTATGTTGTGGTGCAAATACCCATTAACATTAATTCAAGCATCAACTTTTTCATTTAAACATGCTTCTGTTAAATAACATGTCCAGAGACACATTGCCTCTTGAGATGAAGAGCTACATGCGTTCCAATTTTACTCAAATTAATGACCTTGACATTCTTTCCAGGTCACAGCCATTATTTGGCCAAAAGATTTGAGAAGAGGCAAAATAGCCATCATTTTGATATTGTCTAGTGGTAACCACAGTTACCAACCTTTGATAGTGTCTAGTGGTAACAAAGGTTGTTTTTTTTTTTGCCATCTTTAATTAATGATTGTGTTGTTGAGATATCGCCGTGGAAATCCTGGTCAATTTTTCATTGATCTTTTATCTCAGTTTTTGATGATTACAATTAGAATAATAATAATTAGTACTATTATTAGATGATAATATCAGTCATACTTGACATTTCACATTAACTTTTAATATTTCATTAGTGGTCATCAGTATGTTTATTGCCAGTTAGTAAGCATTTTAAACTGGTTATACTATAGATCATTTTAACTACTTGTAAATCATGTAGCAAATATTTTAAATTTGAACTGTGCCTCTTGTTAAAAAAGGGTATTGTAAAACGGCAAATGTATGATACAATGTATTACCAATTCATTGCATGAGTGTACTGTAATTGATTCTTGTCACATATTTGTTCTCCATCTATATGCATTACCTGTACAAATAGGTAGTTTGTTTTATATGTATGTATTAGGTACCATACATACATGTAACCTGGGCTATATTTTTACTGTGCATATATTAATTCTTGTTGCCATTTCAGGTGATGCATGCTGGGTTTTGACAGCTTTGTTTTCTATATTCATATTAGACTTCTAAGTGATGAAACACTTGCAAGCTGTGACATATCGTACCTGCCCCTTTCCTTATGGGAGTTAGGGTTTAGACACCCTCTCAGCAGCAATAATTCTTATCATATTTGGTAGGCATGCCCAAGGAACCTGTTTATCTTTTATACTTTTATATAATTGACTCACTTAGCTTCAGTACTTGGCTTAGTGTAGTGTAAGTTTCTGTTGGCCATGTCATTAACTGTAGAGTCAAACACCAGTGCACCACAGTTGTTACTTCTCTTTAGTCCAAAATTGAATAAATGATGACACATTTTATACTTTCTATCATGCCTTTGAGTTGTTTGTTTATAAAAAAAAGTAATATGTTGAAAATATCAGAACAAAAATAATGTTGACAGTGACACGGTATAATGTTGACAATGACATTGTATAATGTTGACAATGACATGATATAATGCTGACAATGTATAATGTTGACAATGACATTGTATAATACTGACAATGTATAATGTTGACAATGACATTGTATAATATTGACAATGACATAGTATAATGTTGACAATGACATTGTATACATGTAATGTTGACAACATATTTTGTATAATGTTGACAATAACATGTGTATAATGTTGACAATAACATTGTATAATGTTGTGACAATAACATTGTATAATTTTGACAATGACATGGTATAATGCTGCCATTGTATAGTGTTGACAATGAAATGGTATTCTGTTGACAACAACATTGTATTAGTATTGTCAATGACATGCTATAATGCTGACATTGACATTGCATTGCATAATGTTGACAACAACAAGGTATACTGTTGACAATGACATGGTATAATGCTGACATTGCATTGCATAATGTTGACAACAACAAGGTATACTGTTGACAATGACATGGTATAATGCTGACAATGTATAATGTTGACAACAACATTGTAAAATGTCGACAACATCAAATGTATAAAGTAGACAACAACAATGTATAATGTTGACAATGACCTGGTATTATGTTGACAACAACAATGGATAATGTTGACAACATCAACTGGATAATGCTAACATTGTATAATGTTGACAATAACATTGTATAATGTTGACAATGACATTGTATAATGTTGACAATGACATGGTATAATGTTGACAACAACAATGTATAATGTTGACAATGACATGGTATAATGTTGACAACAACAATGTATAATGTTGACAACAACAATGTATAATGTTGACAACAACAATGTATAATGTTGACAATGACATGGTATAATGTTGACAACAACAATGTATAATGTTGACAATAACATTGTATAATGTTGACAATAACAATGGATAATGTTGACAATAACATTGTATAGTGTTGTCAATGACATGGTATAATGCTGACATTGCATTGCATAATGTTGACAACAACAATGTTATACTGTTGACAACATAAAATATATAATGTTGACAATGACATAGTATAATGTTGACAATGAAATGGTATACTGTTGACAATGAAATGGTATACTGTTGACAATGACATGGTATAATGCTGACAACAACAATGGATGTTGACAATAAGATTGTATAATGCTGACAACAACATTGTAAAATGTCGACAACATCAAATGTATAAAGTAGACAACAAACAATGTATAATGTTGACAATGACCTGGTGTTGTGTTGACAACAACATTAGATAATGTTGACAACATCAACTGGATAATGCTGACATTGTATAATGTTACAATTACCCCCGCATAACATTGAAAACTGCATATGAAGATGTATGTATGTGTTTCTTTTTTAGAAAACTGCATATAAAGACGTATGTATGTAAAATTGTCAAAAAATTGCATATGAGGACGTTTGTACGTGTGTGATATTGTAGAAAAACTGCATATGAGGACGAATGTATGTGATATTGTAGAAAACTGCATATGAGGACGAATGTATGTGATATTGTAGAAAACTGCATATGAGACGAATATATGTGATTTTGAAGAAAACTGCATATGAGGACAAATGTATGTAATATTGTAGAAAACTGCATATGAGACGAATATATGTGATTTTGAAGAAAACTGCATATGAGGACAAATGTATGTAATATTGTAGAAAACTGCATATGAGGACGAATGTACGTGATATTGTAGAAAACTGCATATGAAGACGTATGTATGCGATATTGTAGAAAACTGCATATGTAGACGAATGTATGTGATATTGTAGAAAACTGCATATAAGGACGTATGCATGCGATATTGTAGAAAACTGCATATGTAGACGAATGTATGTGATATTGTAGAAAACTGCATATAAGGACGTATGCATGCGATATTGTAGAAAACTGCATATGTAGACAAATGTATGTGATATTGTAGAAAACTGCATATGAGGACGTATGTATGTGATATTGTAGAAAACTGCATATGAAGACGAATGTATGTGATATTGTAGAAAACTGCATATGAGGACGTATGTGTGATATTGTGAAAAACTGCATTTGAAAACGTATGTATGTGATATTGTAGAAAACTGCATTTGAAAACGTATGTATGTGATATTGTAGAAAACTGCATTTGAAAACGTATATATATGTGATATTGTAGAAAAACTGCATATGGAGACGTATGTGTGTGATATTGTAGAAAACTGCATATGGAGACGTATGTGTGTGATATTGTAGAAAACTGCATATGGAGACGTATGTGTGTGATATTGTAGAAAACTGCATATGGAGACGTATGTGTGTGATATTGTAGAAAACTGTATTTGAAAGTGATATTGTAGAAAACTGCATATGAGGACGTATGTATGTGATATTGTAGAAAACTGCATATGAGGACGTATGTATGTGATATTGTAGAAAACTGCATTTGAAAGTGATATTGTAGAAAACTGCATTTGAAGACGTATGTATGTGATATTGCAGAAAAACTGCATTTGAAGACGTATGTTTGTGATATTGTAGAAAAACTGCATATGAGGACGTATGTTCGTGATATTATTGGAAATGTGTGCGTATGAGGACGTGTGTACGTGATATTATTGAAATGTGTGCATATGAGGACGTATGTACGTGATATTATTGGAATGTGTGCGTATGAGGACGTATGTTCGTGATATTATTGAAATGTGTGCGTATGAGGACGTATGTACGTGATATTCTTGAAATGTGTGTGCGTATGAGGGTCGTATTACGTGATATTATTGGAATGTGTGCGTATGAGGACGTATGTACGTGATATTATTGAAATGTGTGCGTATGAGGACGTATGTTCGTGATATTATTGGAATGTGTGCGTATGAGGACGTATGTTCGTGATATTATTGGAATGTGTGCGTATGAGGACGTATGTTCGTGATATTATTGGAATGTGTGCGTATGAGGACGTATGTACGTGATATTATTGAAATGTGTGCGTATGAGGACGTATGTTCGTGATATTATTGGAATGTGTGCGTATGAGGACGTATGTTCGTGATATTATTGGAATGTGTGCGTATGAGGACGTATTTCGTGATATTATTGAAATGTGTGCGTATGTACGCGATATTGTTGAAATGTGTGCGTATGATCAGGACGTATGTATGTCAAAATCTTGAAATGTGTGCGTATGAGGACGTGTGTACGTGATATTGTTGAAATGTTGTGCGTATGAGGACGTATGTATGTCAAAATAATGGAAAGTGGTCAAGTGCAATTTTGTTTCTATGAAAATGTTAGGAAGTTGGCATATGAAAAAACATTTTATTTGAAATTGTTGTGAAGTGTGCATATGATTACGTTTGTGATGTTGGAAAGTGGTCACGCGCGGACGGATGTGAAAATGTTAAAAAGTTTATGAAATGACATATAATGTGACCTTATCGTGCGTGTGGCATTGGTATTCCGAGTCTTGCTAAAGGGACATATCGACTATATACCCGGTATATAACAGGCAAATTGCATTGTCAGCATAATTGGATTTTTGCGTTCGCATATTTGTCCGTAGTTACATGTGTATATGTAAAACTATAGCCCAAAGAAGGGATTATTCCTATGTCAATTACTCATCAGTATGTAGTTCGTACCCAAACCTTCATACTGGTATATCCCACCATTTGGAAGTCATTTCTTGAACTAACTCAATTAGACGATACCACAAATCGAAAAATGAACTACTTAAGAACAAAGGCTATCCGCCAACCAGTTAAAACCATTTGACATGCTACAGGAAAAATTGAAGTAAAAAAATCATATCAGTTACATAGGGAGCAATGCTTAAGTTTGCACTTTTGTTTCGAGCGAGAAGTCGGGGCCAGGCCTCCTATAGCTAATGATTCACAACATGTGGTTTGAAGATTTACGCCTATTTTGACCCCAGTGACCGTGAATGAAGGTCAAGATCATTCATTTGAACAAATTTTGTAGTCCTTTATACCAGCATGCCACAGGCCAAATATCAGTACACACTGGGCCTTTTTGTTATTGAGAAGAAGTCGTTTGAATGAAAAGTTAACTCATGGTGGACGTGTACCACGGCCAATGATGCATGATGACAAAAGGTCATCCTTACCCTTCGGGTCAGAGGGTCAGATGACCTAAAAATGAAATCAAAGAGACATTAAATGTGCAACACCTTTTATTGAATATATGCAGAAATGAAATATACAATTTATCAATAATTTTGTCATTATAATATGTCTTTCATAATAATAAGAGGCAATGTAATAAATTCCGACAAATCTATAATTCAATGAACTCTGACAAAACATAATGTAACAAAGTCTTGCGCCACAATTTTGTTGCAAATTATGACAAAACAGTAATATTAAACACAATCTGATAAAAACCATCAGTTCATGGCTTCAAAGCAGTCTAATTCCATTATCTTGTATCTAATGGTTCACCAAAGTCGATTTAAACAGTGCTTTTTGATTCGCCTTGGTTCATTAATGCTTCTTCATTACATTTGCCATTGTCCATTTGGCATTCAACCCTCATAATTATCTACTGAATGTTCTCGAATGCTATCTAGTGACATTAATAATTTATGATATCATAACTAGTACTTGAAGTTGGAAATTGCAAAATCTTGATTGTCAGCTTATAGTTTGTTTGGATTTACACAGAAATTAAAAAAAATATAGATGATTTGATATTACATTTGTACATGTATAAACTTTTAAGTCCCAATATCTGTATCTGTCTTATTTTTTTCATGATTTAGAAGAATGTTGAAAAAAAATCCTGTAGTAAACCATGCAGAGGACATGACTAAATCGTAGTCAAGATGAGCGATAATGATTCGGAAATTTTGATAACAATCAAATAAATATTGAATATTGCTAGGTGGGTCCCATTATAGTTAAACAGACTTGAAGTTAGCCGACATTGTAATGTCGTTGCCGAGAACGTCCATGTGACTACCATAACTACGTAATGTCTGTTTTAAACTCTTCAGTGAGAACGGGTCATGAACTCTACGACTTCCGTTCGGCAATAATCTTAACTTCTAACGACCTGTTTAAAATGATGGCATGTTTACCAAGTATCGACTTTTAACAAACTGCTGTACCAAAGTTAATAAGAAATCATTATAAATATTGTTTGATATAACTTAATTTCAAATACATCTACAAATACTAACAATATTGGGGTCAAATCTAACTTGAATTTTTGTTGATAGTTATGTATAGTGTGAGGCTTTAAACAGAATTTCCCCTATTGGGCACCAGCCTCTTTTTTGAAAGTTTGCAAGATATATACACAACTGTCATGTTGCATGACAATGTCAAAATGAACTCAATATCTAGGCTTTTGTAAAGTCGAATACAGTAAAACAAATGCTCCTTGTACCTATGACATACTAATTTGGTGGCAGAAATATATTCCTTACCTTTTTTTTTTAAAATGAAATGTTACATTTTTTTTTAGCACATTTTGCCAAAATTCACAAGCTACAAACCAAAATTTTACAAGTCAACAGTAACACAATATTAAGTGGCAAAGAAAGCATACACACATTTTATCTTCTTAGTTATGTTCAAGATATATAGTATGAAAGGAATACAAATATCACTAGTTCAAATAGGTGATATGACCTTAATAGAGACATTTCATTTCAGCAATCGTTACATGAAAAGACACCTTTAAACTCGAAGCAATGCCAACAATTAACTAAAACTTGATTAATGTCACAATTCCAAATATTGTTACCCTACTCAACCTTTATCCTTCGATAGAACCACCAGAAAGAGATACTTTATCCCGTAAGTAAAATCAAATTGGAATAAAAAGTTTATGCTCTATTGTAATATCTGGATGGAAAAACATACATATATGTATATACAAGTTTAGTAAAAAAAAAAAAAGTCTGGTGTTACCTTTTACAGTTTTTTGCACTGGTTAAAAACCCTGAAATATTTTTAACTGTCATTTTTTAAGGCTTAATCAATTATATTAATTCTATAAAAATCTCATAATCATGAAATGAAAACACCATTTACATAGTTACAACTTATATAATGCTAGTTCAAAAACCAACAAAACATAAAATCTTGCAAATCATGCCATTTTTATCTACATCCTCATAATCATGAATATGGCCTCATTTGCTGATATACATTTTTGTTGATTAACAATGATAGTCGCAATTGATTTCACGTTTATTGTTGTAGCGGTTAGTAGATTTATTTGTACATAATAACTGTGGATATGTAAATGTCAGCATAAAACGTTCTGTTTGCAAAATCTAGAACTGAATTCTTTATTCTGTGATTTTTCTTTACAGCGTTTTATGTCTAAATATACCAACTAATCACTTTATACTTCAAACAGGTGCCCCAGTTTGAGATACTTAAAGAGATAAGGGAATCCCCGACAAAAAGAAAACAGTTGGTTATATTTTTAACAGGCAATTGGTCTATATTACCCAACGTTGGGGTTCGATGTGCGCCAAGGATATCATTTCCAATTATTTTTTGTCATTTGAAGACTGAAATGTACAATATGTACGCTGTACTAACACCCGAGCCAAAGTCACAAAAGTTAAAACAAATGCAATACATAACCACAGAGGTGTTGATGAAATTGGTTTTTGGACAGGAGCATACACCTAATAAAGTAAACATACTACTGTCAGTAACACACATTTCACCACCATGGTCTTTTTCGGCATATCACAGTAAAACCAACTTATCCAGTTTCCATAAGAACTGGTTTATTTCCGATATATGTGCAAATTTTAATGTTCTCCTACACTGTGATTTTTCATAACAGTGTTTTTTCATAACAGTGTTTGTCCCTTTAATACTAAAACGTTGGAACCTTGTACATGAATACAATATATCAACAATATAGCTTCATTTGACTGTGTAATGATTGATAATCACAGAAGGAAGGAATTTTAATTGGTTTCTGAATTCTGTAGATTTTCACTAGCAACACTCTTTGACATATACAAATGTTATGTACAAATAACTCTACTACTAATATAACAATAGGATTTGACACACAATTTCTCGGTACTTATTTTGTTGTCGAAAACGTGCTACAACAAACATAATAACATCATTGCATCAGTCTATTTTCTGTTAATGTAATTTCCTGCATGGCACAGTCTGTTTACATCCTATAGTGACAGGCAAAAACACATCACATGGGTTAAGTTACTGGATGTCAGGCCAATAATGCCAGTTTTTCAATTTTTTTTATTTTACTGGAGCTTTATACATCTGTATATGTTTTCAGTGTTTCCTGCAAACTCTTGTGTCACACATGGTTCATTGCATTCTTCTGTCACACATGGTTCATTTCATGTCAAAGCGTCCTGGAAAATAAATTAATTCATATAATAAGGTACTGTTTATAATGAGAACCATTGCAGATGCCCCCCCCCCCTGTTGTTCAGTATCAATTTTCAACAAAATAGGAAATATCAACAATTGTGAGGTTCTAAACATTTGTGATTCTATGGTGGCCTACATCTTCCCATGACTGCCTTACAGTAACTGCAGTAATGGAAAGGCTGTCTTCTGATTGATCCAAAGGAACATTATTTAATAGAGAAGTTATCATTATACATTATATGGTGGCAAAGTTTCCCTGAATGAAGACAAGAAAATGGTCACCACAATATAAATATGGAGTTAAAGTTATGGGATAAATAAGTTCCCCAACACGTGACTGTTGTTATATCATATTTGTCTAAAACTATCGTTATTTAATTTTCAAATTTGTAAAGGACACTCGCTAAAGATTTTGTCTTTTCAAAATTTGAAAATTAACTAACTCGAGTTTGATAAACAACACTCACGTGTTGGGGAACCTCTATATTGCAAATTGTTTTTTTATTCTGAAATAATATAAAGCTCAAACATTTCAATGAGACTAAAAGTGTAAAGTAAGTAACTTGTGTTACTGAAAGATAATATATACTAATAAATCAGATCCTGTTTTTGAGAAATAAAAATAACCATTCGTTGGAGGTGAAGAATCTTTAATTCACCTTTTGTATATATTAGTATGTTTACAAGTTGTTTTTGTATCTCTTTAACTGCTTCCAGGAACTTAATGATTATTCTCAGCATATTTTTGGGCTTATGCAGTATTTGACCCAAAACAACATGGGTAAAGTACAATTTACCTTCGATTAATCACAACATCTGGTGATTATTACGTCATCATTCGACACAAGTTTCATGATGTCATTATCACCGTAAGGTGGGACTAATCTCTGGTAAATTGTAGTACTTTATCCATCTCATTTTGGAATCTTGAAAACCCTGTATTGGTAGAAATCTAAGGACCGAGAGAATCAATATATAAAATTTCAGAGAGAAACTTTCAGTAATTTTTCCAGAAATATTAACAACAAACTTCAATTGTCAAAATCCATGATAGCTACTGTTGGACATCTTGTAGCCCAATCAGTCCCAAAACACAATTAATATGCACATCTAGGATCATACACATGAAATTTAAAACTTTAGTACTTTCTGACAAATAGCGGAAACCGACTTAAAATATTTGAATCCAAAATGACTCCTTATCGGCCATCTTGTTGACCTATCTGTGCCAAAATGCAAAAGGAAGCCTATATAGCTACATATTTATTTTGAGGCAGATCCTTTCAATACTTTCTGAGAAGTAGCAATAACAATGTTCACCTATCTAATTCAAGTTGGCTGCCTGTCGACCCTCTTGTTGACTGACTGGTTCCAAAATGCAATATGCAGTATTAGGGTGATATGGAAAGTTACTTTCATCCCAAATGTGAGAATAATAATTAAAACACCTTTTTACCTGATCATATAATTTCTTAAAGAGCCATCAAACGTCCGGATTGTCATTTCTTGTGATCCAAGCAAAAGGTTTAGAAATATCAGCAGTGTTGACCTGTGATATTATTTGGATAACTGGGAGACTTTCTCATTGTCTTCAAAGAGGTTGACTGAAAAAAACAAGGAAAAAATACACATTGTGCAATAAGATTTTTGAATATCATTGTCAAACTCAAATTATTCATACACCTTTTCATATTAGTCACAAAACAAAAAGAGAACCATGGGCCTTAACATACACATGAGTTTTGATACAGAAAGTCACAAAGATATGCTAAGACTATTCGGCTCCATATGCATGCACCGATCAGTCTCATTTGATGTCGTTGAGGACTAATGTGAGCACATTTAAGTTTTGTAAAATGATTAAGAGAAAAATAAAAACTTTTATTATCTATAGTACCAGTATAGCTGGTTGCATTGATTTGACTTCTCATGCTATGAAAAGTACTAAATTAATTCCATTACATCTGTGAGTTGACTCAGTTGAGGTGATTCTTGCAATTGAAGTCATTTTGACACTTTTTGGTCGCCCATCAATCCCCTGGGATTATTTTGGTCCAGTTTGACTATATGTTAAAATGCTATTTCATTTTACCAAATTTGACCTATTTCAGATGGAAATTGAACAAATAATGCTTAAAGATATGCTTTCCCTGTACAAATTATAATAAATATTATCTCCTCAGAGAAAAATAAATATGAGAGATTCCAGGACCTAAAAATCCACAATTATTGTAAAGGACCTCACAGACCAATCAATCTTTAACAGCATTGAATTTCATCACATCTGTGAGTAGATAAGAAGAGTTTTGAAAGTTTAGTCAATTTTCCCCTTTTGCCCATCTCACAGCCCCATGGCAGTTGGGTACCATATACTGTTACAGTAATTCAAAATGTTGATTGGCTTTTACTTTATAGACAGTTTTGGTGAATTTGCTTCAGTACTTTTGGAGAAGAAGTCAAAAATGTAAATTGTTTGCAGACACACAACCGACAATAGATGACCACGAATAAAAGTGATTGTCAACCTGAGGCCTGCCAATTGCAAGGGTTCCAATATCTTTGTCCACTTTACAGATCCATATTTGATTCTTTTTCTCCCATACTTAGTAGATAAAATATGAAATTTCCGTGGCTTTCCAGCTTTTTCATCACGCCATTTTAACAGGAACGTTGTTAGGCATCAAATTGATGACATCATTGACAATGCACGCAGCATGTATTGAGGACATCACATAATTGTCTAGTTACATGTATCTTTTCCCTATCAACCATGAGATATCCTTGTGATGTATGCATGGGAGAAATGTTTATTCATTATAGATGCAAAATCTCTTGACATTCATACTCCTATAATAGCCAACTGAATACAGTCCGATGCTTACATTAATTAACTCATTCAATCCTGAAAGTTCATGAACTGTTTCAGATTTTGAATTCAAAACATTCAAATGTGTCTTCAGTGGCGAATGAGTTAAAAGTCACTTAAGCATTGCACATCTTTCAGTTGGCATTCATAGCCAATATGAATACAAACTGGCGAGAGGCAAATTCCATGAAGCGCACTATCGCTTCATGTTGAATTTGCCTCTGTCCATTTGGCATTCATATTATAGCTATGAATGCCAACTGAAAGACGTTCAATGCTTATATTTACATTTGGTTACAATTTTATGATGAAATGCCAAGGAATTCTTTAATGAAATAATCATTGGTAATCATCATGGATGGAACAGCCATTTGAACAACCTTCTTTCGTGATCGCTGGTACGGCAATTATGACGTCACAATGATAATGACGTCATGATAAGCGCTTGAAGTTCATTGTCTATATGACTGCCAACTGCGTTTGGTAAGGTTACATAGTGGGACTGCAGTGAAAATATAAATATATGGCAATGAACTTCACTTAACTGACTAAACACTGTACTGTATATTTGTAAATGCTGTATACAGTGATATGGACATATTTTAACTATAATTTGCATTAAGAAGATCCTCCCCTTAGAGTCAGTAGCTTGACCAGTAACTAGCTTAGGCCTATAGAGCATAGTGTGCCTCAGCAGGAATCAAACCTGTGACCTCTGGCACGCGTACTGGTTGTTTCTCTACTGACTGAGCTAAAGGGAATTTCCTCCTAGTGCAAAGCTAAAAAGCAACTCTAACCTGTATCTCTACATGCCTATTTACATTTAAAACGTGTTATACTACTTAACAATTTCCCCTTTGAAATGTGTTCACCCTAAAACACACACCAAACCAGGTTATCTCTTTCCTCTTACATCCAATTTGAGTGTTCTACAGCACCACAATGCCAGTTGGGATCAAACCCTGAGCTTAATGGTGGTCTGCTACACTACTAGAACGAAATAGCACCCGGCCCAATTAATATACCTTTTGGTCAGGTACAAAATGGTGCCTATGTGCCCTAGTGGAGCACTGTCTGACAATCGCTTGGGCAATTTTCTATACATTTTGTACAGATTTCCAATTATTTTGTGTGTGTATATATATATATATGCACATGTATTAGTTATGTACAAAACAAGCATATTGATCATGATTTAATGATATCTACATAACTGATTACAAGATGTCATGTTCACAATTTGTAGACTTGCTGTATGATTTTCCTTTATAACATGTGAACCAAATGATGTCTGGCTGTGAACTTGATATATGTACACTATAACTAAATCTCCTACTAGCCTTGGGTACTTAAGAAAGAACCTGTATTGGTATGTGTACAGAGATGAACAATTAAATAACATGTGCGCATCAGTCATGTTTAATAAATTAATATAATAAATTAACATACCCTGCCTTCACTTTAATTTGTTCATGTGAAGACGATCGGCCAAAAACTATATATCCATCCATCGTCCAGAACTTCATGTGTATACATTGTTGTCTAAAAATATATTATTGCAGACAGTGGGTAAGTCCTGTAAGTAAAGAATTAAAAAACAAGTGTTCATGTTCAATCCATACATAAAGGAGAATTCGAAGAAATAGAACTGCTTCCAACACATAGATTTTAAGTTTGATTAAATAAAAAAAATGAACAATTTAGTAAGGCTAATTCTGTTATAATAATTACAAGGTTCTACAAAGCAAAATTCAGTAAATCACGGATATAAGGAACTTCTATGGACCAATTATAAATATTTTTGTTGTAATTATGCATAGTTCGTTATTCTATTACAGGTAACAATGAATTTGCTATTTTATGAGTGTGTTCATTACATGTCTTGCTGTGTGACTAAACCACATGTTGTACATTTTTTTTATTAACCTTATTCTAATTAATACTGTGGATATTCCGAATTGTATATCTATAGGTTTATTAATTAATTACTTTCATATTGGCAACAATACAAATATGCACAAACGAGGCCCTAGGGGAACCTGCATGTGAAATTTGAGACAGATCCCTTCAGTACTTTCTAAGTAATAGCGATAACAAACTTCAATTATCAAAATTCAAGATGACGGCCTATCAGCCATCTTGTTCATCGATCAGTCCTAAAATGCAATATGCACAACTAGGGCCGTAGGGAAACCTGCACATGAAATTTTAGACAGATCCCTTCCGTGCTTTCTGAGAAATAGTGGTAACAAACTTCAACTACCGAAATTCAAGATGGCGGTCTGTCGGACATCTTGTTCACATATCGGTCCCAAAAATGCAATATTCACAACTAGGGCCCTTGGAGAACCAACATACTTCTGGAGAAAAAGCTGTAACAAACTTTAACTACTAAAATCCAAGATGGAAGCTGGTCGGCCATCCTGTTAACCAATTGGTCCCAAAATGCAAAATGCACAACTAGGGCCCTAGGGGAACCTACATAGTAAATTTGAGATAGATCCCTTCAGGATTTTCTGAGAAATAGCAGTAACAAACTTTCACAATCAAAATCCAAGATGGCTGCCTGGCAGCCATTTTGTTGACCAATCAGTCCCAAAATACAATATGCACAACGAGGGCCCTAAGAGAACATATATATGAAATTTGAGACAGATCCCTTCAGTATTTTATGAGAAATAGCAGTAACAAGAATTGTTAACGGACGGACTGACCACGGACGAAAGGCAATTTGAATAGCCCACCATCTGATGATGGTGGGCTAAAAATGTAACAAAGGGACACTAGGTTTATAAGAAAACCAAAATTTAAGTTGTGGACGAAATAAATCTCACAAAAAGTCATCGATAAATTTATTCTTTCTGTACTCATGGCACATGAATCTGTCACTGTAAACTTGCAAATGCTTTTCATCCCTTGAGATGCATTGGTGAATATGACAAATATCCTGATACAGATGCAGTGATCTTTTAGCATTTATTCTTTCAGCATGTGTTTATTTATATACTGTATGTGTTTACATGTATATATCCAGAGGCTTACACAATTAATAGTTGGGTGGCCACCGCTCTACTTGGCGCAGCGGAATTGCCGGGAAAAGTACTGAGCATCCTGTGCCAGCGTTACTCTGTCGGTACACTGTAATAATGCTCCAGCGTACTCCACACTGTGCCAGCTTCTTCCTCGTTCCTTCACGCTTAGTTTCCCTGACAGCGGCAATTCCGTCACCACAAGTGAAATGTGGACCTTTGACACAGAAAATATAAATATGAGACAGTTACCTTTCTAATATAAGCTTTCGCTCTTGCTCTTTGATCAATTCCCTTGGCTTTAACTGGAAATAAGAGAAAACTGGCAACTACAGGCCTAAGCCTTTATGTAATAAACATTACCCTAAATAATCCAGTCTTATGGATGATACAGACTTAATGTGAAATGTAAAAGATACGGTAACATGATTTGATACGCATGATTACATGATAAGAATTATAGGTGTAATCTAATCGATCATATTAAAGCCTTGAAATGACTGAGATATATGCACATGTAAACTATGCACACATAATATATGCTACAATATGATTTATTACATAATTTGTTTACACCAATCTATATATGAGGAAATATTATATTTTCAACTATTATCCCAACCGTTCAATAAAACCTTGTTATATTGCACAGTTCGAAGTTATATTGCACGCTTCCATAGAAACGTTATATTGCACGGTTCGAAATGTTATATTGCACGGCTTTAGGAACACCTCGGTGTTGTTGTCTAGTTTTGTAGAAAACTTCCGAGGAATCGCGGGTAACAGTGAGTTACGTTATTATGACGTCAGAGAGGTTCACGCTCAATTTCGCGCTAACGTTATAGATCTCGAATCGAGCACGTCATGTAGACGTTTATCGAGTAGAGGAGTCAGGACGGACACGGCAAATGGGTTGAATTAAAAAGGCTGCATGCAGGTCTACTAATGTGAAAGAAGACAATAAGACATATCCAAACCAGCGTTACAACCTGACGTTCGTGTGTTATACGTCAATCTTCAATAGGATTTGAAGCTTCTCCGTACGATACGGTGTTGAGATTTTGTTAATTTTCGTATCCGCTTAACAATATTCAACTGAAAAACTAGTGATTATGTAATAAAACAAATATTCCATGGGTTACTGTGCTCTAGTTCATAATATTTACCCCTCGGTGGTGGTAATCAACAAATATTATATTGCACTCGGCCTTCGGCCTCGTGCAATATAACATTTGTTGATTACCACCACCTCGGGTTAAATATTATGAACTAGAGCACAGTAACCCATGAAATATTTGTATATTATATCATTGCTAAATATAGATAATATATGTTTCAATTGTTTGTTTGTTTGTTTGAGTTTAACGGCCCATGGGATCGACAACTAAGGTCATTTAGGGCCAAACTACAAGTCATGCATTAGTATCAAAGATCCAGACTGAATATCAACAATGATTAGGTACGCTACAGGCCCTTACTGGTCAGCGACCATTTCTCGACATGTACCAATTCTCTCCATCGCATCTGTATCCGTACGATTAGCCTGTCATGCAAATTCACTTTGATAAATTAATACGAGTGTAACAAAATATTGGACTATATCGATATATTGCGATTGTCTATTTGATCAATCGATGGAAAATTCAACAAGTCGATAACAAAAGCTGACAGTGTGCTAATAAGCTATCGATAGTTTTAATAGTCAGATATTATTCTGTAGCTAAATAAACTCAAAGGTTTGGTAGTCTTACAGTAACAGACTACAGTGTAACAGTCACGATAAAATGCATACAATCAAACAGCAAACATGGTTACGGATACTGTTCTCAATCATGATCTATCGCAACAGTGCTTTCCCCGATAGCAATAGCATTATATTGCAATGGTTAAAATTGTAGACGATAGTAGTCACTCCTATAAATTAACAGGTTCCATCTGGGTAGCAGTTTTGCATTTGAGTAACATGCTGATGTAACCCTGTGAATATATTGATCCGTTGAGCGTCAGACTAGTAACCCTGAGGTCCCGAGTTCAAATCCTGGCAGAGGCAGTGATTAAAGTTATTGTATAATCATTTGCTAGATGTTACACTGATGCAGTTACCCATTTGACTAATCAAGAAGTTAACCAAATACAGGATTCTGAGAAAGAAAAATGCGTGAATTTGTTTAAAATTTATTAGTGCATGTAAGTGTAACAGGAGGGGAAAAAAATGTAGCAGCCACACCAGGATTCGAACCCGGGACCCTTCAAACACTAGCTGAGTGCTAACTGGTCACCGATGATTGATCCATGCAGTCCAATCCTGCTACACTCCTCCCTCCTTTTTCGAATATGAGACCCTCCAAACACCACCACATGGGTTATTTAGTTGGGTGCCAATTCTGTAACAGCAGAGGAGAAATGTAGCAGGCAGACCGGGATTCGAACCCGGGACCCTCCAATAACCATCACGCGGGTTATTTAGTTGGGTGCCAATTCTTTAACAGCAGAGCTAGGAGAAAATGTAGCGGGCAGACTGGGATTCAAACCCAGTACCCTCCAAACACTAGTGGTTGCTCTACCGACTGAGCTACCTGGTCACTGATGACCAACCCAGTCAAATCCCGCTACTTAAGCGCACAAACATAGTCTTAAATCAGTCGTAAGGCATTCTGAAATTATGACACCGTTAAAATTTATGAAAATATTTTTTTAAAACAACATTATAGCATTCTTCACAGCATACATCCTTTTTAGTTATGCATAGCCAACCGCCATATTGGCCGTCAGCTGGCCGTGGCCTATGGTTACATACAATGATGGGGAAAGAGTGTATTGTAACGGGTTGTACTAATGTGTTTTTCATTTCTGGGTAACTGTTTCTAAAATGCAGGATATTCCATATGCATATGCAGGGTTGTGCCCAACCTGTGAAAAGTAATATCTTCTAATAGAAGACACTCTTCTTCTTTGGTTTTCACGACGCCGTCAACATGATAATGACGATTAAGTCGAGGTTGATCTTAAGGGGTGCAAGAGTGTGAATGAAATTAATTATTAATAAAAAGATCTGTGCAAAACCAAGGATTTATACGTCCTTGGCAAAACGAATGCATGAGAACTTCAAGGGTTACTCGAGGAATGATGTGCCTTGAAGTCCTCGAGTGTGGTGCAGTGTACCATGCTATTTCCACAAAAAAAAATCTGAAAATTCGTGTGCACGTGTTGACAAGAAGGCCTACACATGCGATGACGAGAATGGAAATACCAAGCGAGAACTAGGGAGCCAGGCACCTTTCACTGTGTGTGAGCCGGAGACTCTTTACATTATCCGGATCCCTCGTCCTAATTTTAGTCGCTATTTATAATTTAAACAAATATTACAGATAAAATATGTTGAATTCTCTGTTAAAGCTTACCTTCCACAATCCATTTGTTTGTTTTCAGCATGCCGCCTCATCCGTCAGCATCACGCGGGTGTTTGTATGTTACGGGATCGCGGGAAATCTACCTTCACAAGGCTATAAATATAAAGCCTCGCCTGATTGGCTAAACGGACTATGACGTTATTTATCCATATGCGGAGTTTGCACCAGAATTCCAACCCGTCTACTGCCCAATGGGATATTGTCTCCTCTAAGCCCAATGGGATATTGTCTCCCCTTAGCCCAATGAGATATTGTCTCCCCTTAGCCCAATGGGATATTGTCTCCCCTTAGCCCAATGGGATATTGTCTCCCCTTAGCCCAATGAGATTGTTTTTGTACACAGTATTGAAAGTTCAAGAAATTGAACAGGACCTAAAGTAGAGTGGAATGTCGTACCTACCTAGCCAGATTGAGATATTTTTTGAGGTACAGTGTTCTAACTCTGATTGTAGTTTGATGTCTTCATCAAGTTTTTTTTACAGCTATATCTATGGTCAGTATAACACTGAGGACAGTAAACAGTTCACACCACCTCACCACCTGTTAACAGAGACAAGAGGCATAAAGGGCCTGTAATACAGCTACATCTATGGTCAGTATAACACTGAGGACAGTAAACAGTTCACATCGCCTCACCACCTGTTAACAGAGACAAGAGGCACAAAGGGCCTGTAATACAGCTACATCTATGGTCAGTATAACACTGAGGACAGTAAACAGTTCACACCACCTCACCATCTGTTAACAGAGACAAGAGGCATAAAGGGCCTGTAATACAGCTATATCTATGGTCAGTATAACACTGAGGACAGTAAACAGTTCACACCGCCTCACCACCTGTTAACAGAGACAAGAGGCACAAAGGGCCTGTAATACAGCTACAGATCTATGGTCAGTATAACACTGAGGACAGTAAACAGTTCACACCACCTCACCACCTGTTAACAGAGACAAGAGGCACAAAGGGCCTGTAATACAGCTACATCTATGGTCAGTATAACACTGAGGACAGTAAACAGTTCACACCACCTCACCACCTGTTAACAGAGACAAGAGGCACAAAGGGCCTGTAATACAGCTACATCTATGGTCAGTATAACACTGAGGACAGTAAACAGTTCACACCACCTCACCACCTGTTAACAGAGACAAGAGGCACAAAGGGCCTGTAATACAGCTACATCTATGGTCAGTATAACACTGAGGACAGTAAACAGTTCACACCACCTCACCACCTGTTAACAGAGACAAGAGGCACAAAGGGCCTGTAATACAGCTACATCTATGGTCAGTATAACACTGAGGACAGTAAACAGTTCACACCACCTCACCACCTGTTAACAGAGACAAGAGGCACAAAGGGCCTGTAATACAGCTACATCTATGGTCAGTATAACACTGAGGACAGTAAACAGTTCACACCACCTCACCACCTGTTAACAGAGACAAGAGGTATAAAGGGCCTGTAATACAGCTACATCTATGGTCAGTATAACACTGAGGACAGTAAACAGTTCACACCACCTCGCCACCTGTTAACAGAGAGGCACAAAGGGCCTGTAATACAGCTACATCTATGGTCAGTATAACACTGATGACAGGAAACAGTTCACACTACCTCAGCACCTGTTAACAGAGACAAGAGGCACAAAGGGCCTTAATACAGCTATATATATGGTCAGTCTAACACTGAGGACAGTAAACAGTTCACACCGCCTCACCACCTGTTAACAGAGACAAGAGGCACAAAGGGCCTGTAATACAGCTATATCTATGGTCAGTATAACACTGAGGACAGTAAACAGTTCACACCACCTCACCACCTGTTAACAGAGACAAGAGGCACAAAGGGCCAGTAATACAGCTACATCTATGGTCAGTATAACACTGAGGACAGTAAACAGTTCACACCACCTCACCACCTGTTAACAGAGACAAGAGGCATAAAGGGCCTGTAATACAGCTACATCTATGGTCAGTATAACACTGAGGACAGTAAACAGTTCACACCACCTCACCACCTGTTAACAGAGACAAGAGGCATAAAGGGCCTGTAATACAGCTATATCTATGGTCAGTATAACACTGAGGACAGTAAACAGTTCACACCACCTCACCACCTGTTAACAGAGACAAGAGGCACAAAGGGCCAGTAATACAGCTACATCTATGGTCAGTATAACACTGAGGACAGTAAACAGTTCACACCGCCTCACCACCTGTTAACAGAGACAAGAGGCACAAAGGGCCAGTAATACAGCTACATCTATGGTCAGTATAACACTGAGGACAGTAAACAGTTCACACCACCTCACCACCTGTTAACAGAGACAAGAGGCACAAAGGGCCTGTAATACAGCTACATCTATGGTCAGTATAACACTGAGGACAGTAAACAGTTCACACCACCTCACCATCTGTTAACAGAGACAAGAGGCATAAAGGGCCTGTAATACAGCTATATCTATGGTCAGTATAACACTGAGGACAGTAAACAGTTCACACCGCCTCACCACCTGTTAACAGAGACAAGAGGCACAAAGGGCCTGTAATACAGCTACATCTATGGTCAGTATAACACTGAGGACAGTAAACAGTTCACACCGCCTCACCACCTGTTAACAGAGACAAGAGGCACAAAGGGCCAGTAATACAGCTACATCTATGGTCAGTATAACACTGAGGACAGTAAACAGTTCACACCGCCTCACCACCTGTTAACAGAGACAAGAGGCACAAAGGGCCTGTAATACAGCTACATCTATGGTCAGTATAACACTGAGGACAGTAAACAGTTCACACCGCCTCACCACCTGTTAACAGAGACAAGAGGCACAAAGGGCCTGTAATACAGCTACATCTATGGTCAGTATAACACTGAGGACAGTAAACAGTTCACACCGCCTCACCACCTGTTAACAGAGACAAGAGGCACAAAGGGCCTGTAATACAGCTACATCTATGGTCAGTATAACACTGAGGACAGTAAACAGTTCACACCGCCTCACCACCTGTTAACAGAGACAAGAGGCACAAAGGGCCAGTAATACAACACACATTTTAATTAGCCCATCTCTTGCTTTAACTCCATGGTTACCCCTTAGTTACCTTTCTGTCTTTTTTGTTGGCTGTGGTGAGTCTGTGAACCGTCCAAATCTTGGAAAACATGCCTCCGTATGCAAATGTAAATCCAAAAGACAGCATCCATGCTCTCAACTGTCAAAAGAAATCAAACGTTAGTGTAAAGTTCTAAATATATGGTAAGGTTACAATAAATTGTTGCTTATGATATTCATGCATTTTACATTTTCTTGCATTTAATTAAATGCAATTTCATTAATTTGTTGCGTTTGCCTGCTCTTCTGTAATCTAAAGAATACAATCTTCAATAGATGTCAACCAAAATAATGGAAAATGATCTCTTTGCTTATCAAATTTTAAAGAACCCTACCGATGCATATCCTTGATCTAATTATTCTGTATGCTAGTGTTTACAACCTATGAACTTCTATGACCCTCTGCTGTTGGAAAAAAAGGTTAGTACTTTTCTCAACAGCACTTGACTCTCACAATCATAAGATGTACAAGTCTACTAATGGGTAGTTTTAGTAAGTTAGTGCTGAATATCTCTGACCTGACAGATGAGGGGGTAGAGTTCTGGGGAAATGAACTGGTTGTCAAGGCCCAACAGTAGGATACACATGAGACAGAGGATACACCAAAACACTGTCTAATTATTTACACTTGGCTGGGAGTATGCAATACACCTGTATAAACATATCAAAGTGAAAGAAAATGATCAAATATGGTGGTTAATTTATAGTCATTATACACAGGCAAAAGTGCCACGCATGTAAATCATGCGTGGCAATTTTCATGTGATTTTCACATGAATCTCATGCGTAAATCATATGACTTTTTGACACGCATGATTTTCGCATGAAAATTTCATGTCATTCTCATATGATTGTCATGCGATTTACATGTCATTTATTTCACACATGAGAATCGCATGATTTATATTTACATGTGAAAAACATGCGTATGATACATATGAATATCACATGAAATATATTACATGTAAGAATCATTACTGAATTTCCATCCGATTTTTCTTTTCCTAAATTTTGATATTTTTACTCTGTTGCAATATCTCATGTCATTTTTCGGTATGTTCTATAGAATCTGTTTTCTCGTTAACTGTGGATTGAGTGTTAGAGACTATATTGTATGGGCGATATTAGCCCGAGATACTCTGGCCCTGACACCAGACTTAGACATTATGACAGATAGACGTCTGGTTTAGGGCCAGAGCGCAGTAGTACTCGAAAACCTGGAATAAGCCGACTCTGTTTGGTATCGGGCAAGGTACTCTCCTGAGATATAGCGGTAACAAACTTTAAGGATGTATTCTTCTGAGGTTTCAGTCCTGTTGAAGTCTCGTTTCAACAAAGATCAAAGAAGTTATGAGATTTTCAAATACAATTAATCAATATCTGTAGCAAGTTGCCAGGTGCAAATTTTGTAAAAAAATTACAGTTCTAACTTTAGCAGATTTTTTTATTCGGGGATTTTAAGAAATGGCCCATTTGGCGGCCATTTTGAAATTGTGTCTTTTTTTCGCTTTGAGTAAAGCCAAAGTTTTACCATTTTTTACTGAAATTGTTTTTACTTAAATCATCACTGCACCAGCATTTTTAGCTGTATCGAGCTAATTTTTGCTGTAAATCTTTACTTGGCTCATGATAATTAAAATATTGAGCATTAATGTGTGAAATGATTCACTTTTTTCACTTTATTTTTACATTTAATGGTAATTTGAACACCTTTATTTTTTACTCTAAAATACTGAAAAATAACAAATATTTAAGTGGGGCAAAAAAGTCAGCACATGGACCCCCCATTTTTCTGCCTGATTTTGAAAGAACAACCCTTTCCCTATTGATATGCAAAATATAAACAAAAGTTTAATACCAGAACTTTTTCTATTAAGGGTTAGATTTTGCAAAAATGGCTGAAAATGGTGCATTTTGTAGCTCAAAATTAAGGGGTAGGGGTAGCATATGTTGTTATTCTGAGAAAAAATATTAGTCTTATTAATCAAAACTGGTATATTTTAAAAGAAGACTACTGGAAAATAAATTCTACAAACATTAATACATATGAAACACCTCATTAGGAAATTATGGTTTTAATCTCTTGTGTATATGGTCAAAACGGCAAAATTCCCATAAAATCCAATATTTTGTCAACTAGGTATATTTGAGTGACAGTAGCTCAAAAACGAACACACGGACATATGTTTTTTCTTTTCATTTTCTTTCATGGTATGAACTCCTCTTTCCAAAAATCTATATGAGAAAAAAAAAGTTTAATACAAGAAAATTTCGACATCTTAGAGGAGTACATTTTTAACTATCAAAATCCAAGATGGCCGCCGGTCGGCAATCTTGTTGACCGATCAGTCGCAAAATGCAATATGCACAACTATAGTCCTAGGGGAACTTACATATGAAATTTGAGAAAGATTCCTTCAGTACTTCCTGAGAAATAACGGTAACAAACCTTGACTATCAAAATCCAAGATGGCCGACGGTCGGCCATCTTGTTGACCGATCGGTCCCAAAATGCAATATGCACAACTAGGGTCCTAGGGGAACCTACATATGAAATTTGAGAAAGATTTCTTCAGTACTTTCCGCGGAAAAGCGGTAACAATCTTTAACTATCAAAATCCAAGATGGCTGCCTAGCGGCCATCTTGTTAAGTGATTGGTCCCAATATGCAATATGCATAACTAGACCTCTAGGGGAACCTACATATGGAATTTGAGAAAGATTTCTTCAGTACTTTCCGCGGAAAAGCAGTAACAATCTTTAACTATCAAAATCCAAGATGGCTGCCTAGCGGCCATCTTGTTGACCGATTGGTCCCAAAATGCAATATGCACAACTAGGGTTCTAGGGGAATCTACAAATGAAATTTGAGAAAGATTCCTTCAGTACTTTCCGCAGAATAGTGGTAACAATCTTTAACTATCAAAATCCACATTCACAGGGACCTGGCACGATTTGTTTAAACTAACAGTATACATATATATATATATTATAGTATCAAGGGTATGAACTCGGCAGTAGAGAAAAACGGACCTATTTTTTTAAAACCGTGATTATTTTAATAAATCGGTAATATACAACATTGACTGATATCTTACCTTAAAGAGAAATAATTTATCTTTCCATTGAGGGCTTGATGAACAAAATTGGCCAAGTATTGACGAAGTTATGGCTTGATGAATCGGGAAATTTATGAAAAATATTCCAGGTAGACATTTCCCTGTCCGGTCTAAATGTCGTCTCGGCTCTATGGGCACCTCAAAAACCAAGCCAAAATCACAAAATTTACGCTTGTGGTGTGTAAACAGTACCCATACACAATCTCCTTTGGAGGTGTCATGACCCGTACTTTGTAGAAATCGTGACTACATTATGCAAAATTATGTAATGTTGTGCTAATGTGTAAACTCGAGAAGCGTTCCGAAGAACAAATGAACATGGTGGTGACGGTTAAAGTAAGTGTGCTACACGATGTTTAAATGGAGTTTCTACAAAGTACGGGTCATGACACCTCCAAAGGAGATTGTGGATGAACACAGTTATGGGTAGGGGAAAGTTGTCAAATTTCGGACAGATTCAAATTTCGGACAGTAATTAAAAAATACTTAAAAACTCATAAAATAGTCGAGATATTTAATAAAAAGTCATTGTAACTGACCTATGCTTTACTTTCAAATTGGAAATTAACAAGATTGAAGAACAGATATGTGAGCATTATATTTTGTATGGTAAGTTTGAATGTGAATATGTGACTGTGACCTTTTCTGCGATTTAATATACAAAAATGAACTTGTCAAATGACACAATATTGAACTCCATGTCAAACATGTCTTATTCAGTGTGTTCATTAAACTTTTAATTTTTGTTTGTTTAACACATCCTTTTATTGTATTTTGAGTAAAAAATAAATAATACAGTGGGAATTAACCATCACTATACCTATATAAAGTTTGGTGTCTGAAATTTGAACACCCATTACTAATATGAAAATTTCCTTATTTGGAACAGTCCAAAATAATCGATAAATACTTAAATATTGTTCGATTTTCATAACATTTGTAAAGTTCTGAATGGATTTTAGTAATTCAGAGCTTTCCTTAGTTATAAAATCAATAAAAATGTAAAAGTAGTAACTAGTGTAACCAGTTATATCCTAGAGATAAAAGTGCAAGTAGACAAGGGGAACATGTTTATCAGCTAAAGCCTTTAAGGGTACTTACACACTGAGCCCAAAATCTGGATATATATGATGAAAGTTACAAAAGATATATATTATATTAACTAAACAAACTCAACAAACTTTTTATTTCAATGCATATACATTTGCTCACATGAAATTCATGATTATGTAACAATATACATGTTTTATATGAAAATCATACTTATTTTAATTGGTTTTTAATTGCTGTCCGAAATTTGAACACCCTATGTCCGAATTATGAACACCCCTGTCTGAAATTCGAACAGTTATACATTGCTGATTACTTTGGCCTGGTATAACACAAATTTAGTATCTGTGTCGAGTTTCAAGTGATAAATGCAAGAAAAGAAAATTTCTCTTTCTGCTCATACCTCAGTTATGGGGGTATGTGGATAGGTTTCAAGCATACAAAGGGTTTACAATTAAGGTGTCCGAAATTTGACTACTTTCCCCTACTGTTTACCACCACAAGCGTAGATTTTGTGATTTTGACTTGGTTTTTTAGCATGTCAACATTTCAGCTTCATACCGGTAGGAATTAAAGTTTGGTAAAAAAAACTAACCTATATGTTAGTTTTTTTTTATCTATATACCATCCATTTGCTCAATACAGCCTTTTGAAATTTCCGATTGAAAAAACTGTGTGTCTCTAGCCGCCATGTTGATATGTGTGTAGTAGCCTACATTTGTTTTCTCGGCGTTGATTGGTCAATTAATTTTCGAGAGCCAATCAACGCCGAGAAAACAAATCTACTGCTCACATACTTACATGGCGGCTAGAGACATAAATTTTTCAATCGGAAATTTCAAAGGGCTACGTCATGCAAATGGATGGTATTTAGACATGGACTTACTAACCGGTAAGTTTTTTTTTCTACCAAACTTTCATTCGTATGACGTTGAAGTGTTGACATGCATTGGTTTTTGAGCTACCCATTAGGGCGTGTTTATCGGAGGACATCAGTGTCCGACCAGTTGAAATCTGGCTGTTTTCCGATGTTTCTGGATACCTAGTGACATTTATACCGCATGATTTGTATTGTATCATATACCAAATTAAAGATAAATTATCTGACTGTCGATTGAGAGTATTCCTATTGTAATATTCTATACGGTTGGTTAATAACCATACTTTTTTTTCTGAAATTGGGTAGTGTTATAGGCCTATATGACCGGCCGAGTTATAGAACTTGACCCAGTATGATACTTATAACACCTGTGGTTGACATACCACTTGCTGGGAATGGAATCATCCAAATGTTTGTTGGTCAGATTTAGTATGAATTTCATGAAGGGGAAGGAAGAGTCATTTTTAGATCAGGTGTTTCTTCAATTTACAAAAGCAGCGATTGACAATGAGGTTTCAATGTTTCAAAAAATCAAGAATCTTATAGTATTTTTCATATTTTGAAGGGAAATGGTGATTTTTTTTTTATCATAGTCTAAAGTATAAAATAGTCCAAACTGTTATTTAACCTTAAGGTAAAAAGATTTATTTACCTTAAGGGCAAAAGATTTATTTACCTTAAGGATAAACAAGTTTTTGACCTTAACGGCAAAATCATTTTTGAAAGGTCAAAAGAGTTACTTACCTTAAGGGGAAAGTTGTCAAAAGGACAGTAATTAAAAAATACTTAAAAACCATAAAATAGTCGAGATATTTAATAAAAAGTCATTGTAACTGACCTATGCTTTACTTTCAAATTGGAAATTAACAAGATTGAAGAACAGATATGTGAGCATTATATGATTGTAAATGTTCATCCATTAATGTGAAATTCAAATTGACAAGAAATGGTTAATATACAAAAATGTCAAGTGAATATACATGGTAGATTAGGGAAAACTTTAATCAGTAACTTTGAAATTTTTAATATGTCAAATCCATGTCAAAACAGAAGCTTGGATGAAGGCTGATAATTTAAAACTTGTTATTTTTTTTTTAAATTTCAAAAATTAAACTCCTTTTATAAATGAAATGTACAGTAAGAAACAAAAACTACATATATAAACATACAGTATGAAAACATATAAACATCATGACTCATACAAAGTGAAAGTTTGGTGTTCAAAATAATGACACAAATTACTAATAGAAATAAAATCTGTTCATGGAATAGGGATGCATAACAATAAATATTAAATGGGAAATCTACAATTTTCATAACATCATCTGTAAATGTCTCTGAATGGAAAATTAATTGACTAGTTATAAAACAATGTCACCTAAAAGTTTTAATAAATCGGTAATATACAACATTGACTGATATCTTACCTTAAAGAGAAATAATTTATCTTTCCATTGAGGGCTTGATGAACAAAATTGGCCAAGTATTGACGAAGTTATGGCTTGATGAATCGGGAAATTTATGAAAAATATTCCAGGTAGACATTTCCCTGTCCGGTCTAAATGTCGTCTCGGCTCTATGGGCACCTCAAAAACCAAGCCAAAATCAACAAAATTTACGCTTGTGGTGGTAAACAGTACCCATACACAATCTCCTTTGGAGGTGTCATGACCCGTACTTTGTAGAAATCGTGACTACATTATGCAAAATTATGTAATGTTGTGCTAATGTGTAAACTCGAGAAGCGTTCCGAAGAACAAATGAACATGGTGGTGACGGTTAAAGTAAGTGTGCTACACGATGTTTAAATGGAGTTTCTACAAAGTACGGGTCATGACACCTCCAAAGGAGATTGTGGATGAACACAGTTATGGGTACTGTTTACCACCACAAGCGTAGATTTTGTGATTTTGACTTGGTTTTTTAGCATGTCAACATTTCAGCTTCATACCGGTAGGAATTAAAGTTTGGTAAAAAAAACTAACCTATATGTTAGTTTTTTTTTATCTATATACCATCCATTTGCTCAATACAGCCTTTTGAAATTTCCGATTGAAAAAACTGTGTGTCTCTAGCCGCCATGTTGATATGTGTGTAGTAGCCTACATTTTTTTTTCTCGGCGTTGATTGGTCAATTAATTTTCGAGAGCCAATCAACGCCGAGAAAACAAATCTACTGCTCACATACTTACATGGCGGCTAGAGACATAAATTTTTCAATCGGAAATTTCAAAGGGCTACGTCATGCAAATGGATGGTATTTAGACATGGACTTACTAACCGGTAAGTTTTTTTTCTACCAAACTTTCATTCGTATGACGTTGAAGTGTTGACATGCATTGGTTTTTGAGCTACCCATTAGGGCGTGTTTATCGGAGGACATCAGTGTCCGACCAGTTGAAATCTGGCTGTTTTCCGATGTTTCTGGATACCTAGTGACATTTATACCGCATGATTTGTATTGTATCATATACCAAATTAAAGATAAATTATCTGACTGTCGATTGAGAGTATTCCTATTGTAATATTCTATACGGTTGGTTAATAACCATACTTTTTTTTCTGAAATTGGGTAGTGTTATAGGCCTATATGACCGGCCGAGTTATAGAACTTGACCCAGTATGATACTTATAACACCTGTGGTTGACATACCACTTGCTGGGAATGGAATCATCCAAATGTTTGTTGGTCAGATTTAGTATGAATTTCATGAAGGGGAAGGAAGAGTCATTTTTAGATCAGGTGTTTCTTCAATTTACAAAAGCAGCGATTGACAATGAGGTTTCAATGTTTCAAAAAATCAAGAATCTTATAGTATTTTTCATATTTTGAAGGGAAATGGTGATTTTTTTTTTATCATAGTCTAAAGTATAAAATAGTCCAAACTGTTATTTAACCTTAAGGTAAAAAGATTTATTTACCTTAAGGGCAAAAGATTTATTTACCTTAAGGATAAACAAGTTTTTGACCTTAACGGCAAAATCATTTTTTGACCTTAAGGTCAAAAGAGTTACTTACCTTATAGTTAAAAGGTTTTTGACCATAAGGTTAAAAAAAGTTTTTTGACCTTAAGGGCAAAGGATTGATTTACCTTAACAGCAAAAACCGTTTGTTTACCTTAAAGGGACAATTCAGTCTAAGAGAACATTAAAATTTGTACATATATGTGACGGCGACTGACAAAATGGGCCCAGATGCGGCGATTATGACGTCAGAATAAATGACGTTATAAAGTTACGCACATTTTTACCGACGTCACCACGTGTATTTGCGGAAACTCTCAATAAACGACGGTTCATAAAGCCCGCATTTGATGTGTAAATTTAACTACCTGTACCATATCAATACATAATATGAAGAGTAGACTGGTGAGTGTCAGGTGATCAGTATATACATGTAGGTACTTTCTAGCAAAATATAAATAAAATAAATAAATATAGCTGTGAATAGACATTAGAAAAAAAAATATTGAAATTGTTTTTCTCTTCATTAGTAGAGATGACAATCAAAGAACAAAGATAAGAGTGAAAAAAACCTGATTTATCTCAATCAGTAGTTAATGCAGTTATTCGACTGAAACTGTAATATGCAACAAAGCATGGGATCCAGACACAATATTTATAAATAAATTTAAGACAGTTCAACATTTTTTGATCGTATCTAGCAATATTGTTTCTCCACGGATATTCTGAAAATTTCACAGGCTTTGCTCTTTCATAAGTTAATAATATTTTGCAATATTTCGTAATATATTTAAAATAAAAGATCGAAAATAAAAGCCGTAAAAGTCACTGAAATTATACCGAATACATTGATATACATGTAGCAAAAATATCACGAGTGCGGAAACTTAAAATGCAAACAACGGGATGTTGTTTAAAAGCAGAATAAAGGCAAGAAAATTGTGTTAGACGTATTCCTTCAGAGGACAAGGATGCAGATTTCATCATCCGATAATACAGGTGTTTAGCTCTATAAATATTCTTTTCCTTGCATGTATACATATGTAATTCTAGTAGAGAGGGAGAGAGAGAGAGAGAGAGGGGGGGGGGGGGAGAGAGAGAGAGAGAGATTCTATAAGTTAAGTTTCTGATCAGTGTAGAAAGAAGATGTCTATTTTCTTGTAGAACTTTGCGACGATGATAATAAGGATCCGGTTAACATCTAGAAACGATTCATGTGACAGTAATACAGTATTTATAGTGGACGTCCGTATAGTTCAGTACTTATACTTTGGTCATAACCCCTTCCGATAAAACTTAAGATGTACTCCCAGCATGGATTTTAGCCATTTTTGCTTGGCCTCCGGCCGGGCAACAGACATGGCCGGGCCGGTGGTCGGGGCTCTCAGACACACAGCATCACAGACGTACCTGAAGAGACATCGGGGACGTACCCGAAGAGAGTCGAAGTTAAAATCTCTCTGGTGTCCCGTAGAATTTCATAATCGGCCACATATCCTTCACATATTCGTTTAAGCATCGTCCGATATCCGGCCAGGCCTGGTACAACTATCCTTCGTTGTCCGTAAGATACTCGGGTAATGATAATTGGCCCATTAGCAGTATATATTTCAATTCAATTCAATTCAATTCAATTTTATTGCTTCTTACATCCACAAAAAATGGATCGATAGCAAAACATACATGTATATAACACACAGTAGATCAAAGCAACAACTTATCAAGCCAGCTTTCCTCAGTTCAAATGACTTTGAAAGAAAGAGGCCTAAATCCTGTAGAAGTTTTAGATCATTAGAAGACAAGAGTCGTATAAAATTTTCAAAATCTGTTAGATGGTGGTTAATTATATCTTTATGACTATTAAAGAAAATTGTTCTCATAGTAGAGTTAACGGAACACTTAAAAATGAAGTGAATGTTTGGTCGATATTCACTGCCTCGCCACCCCCACCCCCCACCCCTTCTCCCGTCTCTCCTCCTAAATTCTCTTGGGAAACGGACGCCGTATGATTGCCGCACGGCCTCCTTTTTATGTAAATTAGGCCATAGTTGTGTTTTTTTCTGTTTTGCGTTCTTTGGATTCTCAAAAACCTACCAGCCAGCAAGGAAAAAAAACAAACACGAATAAAAAAAACACGGAGCCCACGCTTTGTTTGGGATGCTTCAATTTTAACCAGTTTTGTTCTTGCAAGTGGTAGAATAGACAATATTTCATAAATAATCTCCTTGTCAATGATTCATTGATATGAAGAACAGAATTGAATGCAACAAACATATTTCAACATTAAAAATTATTAAAAGAATTGTCCGATTGAAGTATGAGAAAATTGTGTTTTCCATGGTGTCTGTTGTAAATTAATCTATTAAATGCTGTTGATCATATAATTTAGCCTTTCTAAAAAAACGTTTAATAATAGCCTATTTATACATTGTATTGTAACTTGTTTTCTGTATTTTATACATACATATGTAACACCATGACGACAGTACAAACAATTTTTCACACTTTGACTTCTATCCATCTCTGCTTTGTCATTCTTTGCAAGTCTTTCATTAACCCAAGCCTCATATCTGTACTACCACAACTACATAATCGATATACAGTCTGTTCGAATAAAACTACAACATAATATTTAATATTTGGGAGTTTAATTAGGCCATAGTTGTGTTTTTTCTGTTTTGCGATGTCTCTTACACTATTTGACTAAGAAACAGTGTGCACAAATACATGTACGTGTGTCCAATCAGCGATGTCTTTGTTCAATCAAAAGAATTGATATGGATTTTAATATTATATCTGAATTATATTGAATATATTTAATATCAAAAGTATTTCAGCAGATTTTTAATAATTTAACATGAAATAACCTTAGCCTCCGGTACACTTACTTGGATTGAGATATTCTAGTATTACAGTTTTACTCGTCAACGCCATGATGCCAAAGGTATTAACTTTAGAAACTTTTCATTTTTTTATAATCTTGAAGTTTGAACTCAAAGAACTCACCAAACATACCAAACCCCTCTAACAATTTATTCATAAGTTTGACATCAAGAGGCGAGTCATTTTTCGAGGAAAGAAAGCATTTGATCAGAGTTTTATCCAAAACAGCTTTTGTTCTTTAAAATCTTGTAAACAAATTGTATCTCGGGCACTGGCCGAAAAAGAAACTGCGAATAAGTTTGGTTTGCATACTTGGAATGCCTATGGATATGTTATCGTTTCATTATTCTAAATGACCAATAGACATACGACCTAATTTGACAACTTTTCAGCCGTCCTCACTCCGTCATATTTCAGAAACTAAAGATCGAAAACATCCTGCATCACATTTCGATTGCTAGATGTCTTCTCGTGGTCCTTGCGGCGCTTGAGCGATAGCGAGATTAGTGTATTTGCTGTGAGGCAAGCGTTGAGGTGATGCTTGCCACAGTTGACTAAATTGGAAACCGGAAACAGGCATATTTCCGGAAATTTTATTTTCGGACGACTCTTTACGAAATCTAAAAAATAATAACTTGTGTTTGTTTTTGCCTCACAATAGCACAAAACCTACCCGCACGCGGACGCAAAACAGAAAAAAACACAACTATGGCCTTATGTCTGGAAAATTAAACGGTGTTGTCCGATGTAGGAAAATGGCCAAAAACCAGCGTTACACCCTATCTACGGATACCGACCTGATCAGTATGACCAAATCATTAATTTCGATGATATTTATACAGTACATGGTGCAGGGAGTTGTGAAGGACGAACATGATTATATACATTTGTAGAGTTTTGTGAGGATCCCGCACACCAACCCCATCTGGTCTAGTTAATTCACTAGTCAATGCTGAAATCTTAGGGTGAAACATTATTTCTCGGTTCATCTACACCATCTAGAAATTTAAATTTTACTGAAAGTCTTATGTAGAAAAAGACTAATTAAGAAACTTCAGGAGTCTGATAATTAGTTACAATTTATATCAATTTGTATCTGTGTACGAGAGTGTCCATAGATTGATTTTAGGGGTCTTATAATCAAGATAAAAACAGCGAAACTTGATCTAGACCAATAGACCTATATAGTGATTTATTGGAAACTGTGGTGTGTGTTTAAATTGATATAAACTGTTACTTATTCTCAGACCCCTCTGTTTGAAACATGTTTTGCGTCTTTTTCTTTTCAATCGTGCTTATTGCAATATCTAGAGACCCTGTCTACATCTTATTTGCTTTTTACATATATATAAAATAAACATAAAGTAGAACTCTAATAACTAGGTTTCCTTCTTGAGTTGTCTAGCAGATATATAGAAAGGAAACGGTCTGAAATGTAAATGCGATCACTAGTTTTTGAAATTCGATCACTCCATCCACAGGTTTTTGTTTTATGTGCCATATTGGGTCAGTATTACTAAATTCAGTAGCATGTATATATGAATAGATGTGTCTGTCTATCTACATGATATAAAACAAAAAAATTCTGGTTCACAATTTTAAGGCCCACTACCTTTGTGAAACAAAAATAAAAGTTTCTTAAAAACAATAATACTATTCGAAAAGGTATATAAATGGTCTAAGAGGATGTTATAACACCGATCAAATGCGAGATTCCCTGCATAAACTACATTAACAGTGAAGATTCATTTCGCTGTTTTGCCGTCTGGCGCAGTGATAATCATCCGACGCGCGGTAATTAGGACGACGGCGGGAAACATCAAACGACCCGCGTTATGAAAATAAGCATTTAATTTATTTCAATAAATTGTTAAGAATGTGATAGTAAGTGTATTATTAACGGTAAGTTAATAACTTTTGTGACACTATAAAATTATCAATTTCGTTTTGCATTCCCAATAAAAGATGTTTCGGAAATGTAGTGGCCCTTTAAGAATTTGTTAATATTCGACTCAAAAAACACGTTCAACAGAAAAAAAAATAGTAAAAGACATACATCGTTTTAGTTTTAAATGTTGACACAATAATTATCTAAAATCTGTTCATGTATAGGATAGTATTCGACTTCTTCGTTACATATACATGTATATCTCGTCGGTCGCACCATTATTCGTATACCAACATTCTAGTTAAAAGAATCTGAAAGCATATACACTTTAATCCAATGCACAGATCTTCGCTTTTCGTGAAATTTTGAATACGAAAATACAAATGAATATCATTGCATGAAATTTCCTCATGAAGTTGTTCTTTTGGCGGTTGCTGTGGACCATGAATATAAAAAACAACTTATCATATTTGATGTATTAATGGTAGGGTAGTACATTGTATCATTGACGCACCATAAATATATCTCTACACATGAAAACATTTGAAAGTTCCAACCACGAACCTAAAGTACACACGAATATTTTTTGTTACACACAACACGCAGTGTGTCACCTCGTCAAATCGTCGAATTATATTGTTACATGAACGTGTCACAGATTAACTTGTATTTTGATAAAATGGACAATAACGTAGCTACATGTAACACTGATCGAGCTAAAGCTTAACTTTGTTAAAGGCCCATTACCTTTCTGGAGCAAAATATAAAAGTTTCTTAAAAAACCATTAATAACATCAGAAAATGCGTACCGATGACCTAAAATAAGGTTAAGACACCAAACATATGCAAGATTTCCTGTGTAATATATGAAAACAGTGGAGAGTCAATTCGCTGTTTTGCCGTCTGGCGCAGTGATAGTCAACTACCGCCCGGTATTTAGGACGACGGCGGGAAACATAATACGACCCGCGTTATGAAAATAAACATTTTATTTATTTTAATCAAATCGTTCAGAAGGTGATGATAAATATAGTATTAATGGTAAATTAATAATTTTTGCGGCTCTACAAAATTATCGATCTTGTTTTACATTCCCATTTTTAAAAATTTAAAGCCGTTTCGGAACGGTAGTGGGCCTTTAATATATTACAAGTATTAAAGACCAGTCCAAAGCATAGATATGTGCAAACGTGTATGTTTTATGTAACATCTTTGACAGCCTTGTAACATGACGTCAATGTTCATGACGTGATGATTTGACGTCGCTAATTTTGTCAGAAAAGAATGTAAATGTTGCCTCATTCAAAGTCGGATATCTCTTAAATGCCTTATCCTTCGGCTTTAATATTTTGTGAACGTGATCTACACACCATAAAGTAAATAAAAATGTGAAAAAATGAAAATGTGATTTTTCCTCATCTGGGCCCATTTTGTCAGTCGCCGTCACATATCAGAAAACCCCCAGTTCTAATGGAAATTAGATCAGTCGGTTTTACTGTGATATGCCAGAAAAGTCTGTCACGAGAGTGATAATATGTGAGTTGGTTCACGAATATATAAATAGAATCCAACAGCTATAAACAGTTGAAAGTTTATTCATATAAAAACGGAGACAGATAACCCTGAAATAAAAAGAACAATACCTGACAATATATAGGGACACATAAATGAACCGACTACTATATCTTCTATATTTATACTGTAAGGTATAAAATATAAACAGGTATCTATTTAATATATTATATTAAATTGTATTTTAATTTCCGAGTTACATATATTTACAAATAACATTTAATTTCCAGTCACTTGACTCTATGCATTGCCCTAACCTCACCGACCACGTGCGGTCCTTTGTTATACATATAATATAAAGCTTTATGGACAAGTTATTTAAATAAGTTTTAATTATATAAAGTATATTAATTATATTGCATAGTGAAGAATAAGTTAATTACTTTATTTCTAGTTATACATTAAATAAACATACCTTTTAGTACTGTGGCCGTAAAGCACACATGTACAGTCCAGTGCCTATTTCCACGTAATGTGCGGACACGCTTCCTCAAGGGTGGGCGTGCACGTGCAAGGACAGGGTCATGCAGGGTCAATGTGACACACTCAACCAATCCATTCACTCGCCTCTCATACGTCATCATAACAACTTACACACAGATTTACATGTACAGGACATTACATGACACAGGGACATGTAATATAAATTCAGACAGACACAGGGACATGTAAATTCAGACAATACACAGCGCATGTAGTTAAAACACCATATATAATACATATTATATATATGGTGAATTTAAACACCGCGACATTCTCCCCTGCAAAGGAAAATGACTCCTGGCATTTAAATCACCTAATGTTAAACATAAGTTAAAATATTCATAGGAAAATCAATGAGCAGTACCAGTATCCAGTATCCAAGTGATTGGGGCAATCCCTACCTACAAGGATTAAAGGATCACTGCTCACTGAACAGAATTTTTTGTTTACCATTATTAGAAATCAATATTTTCAAAATTTATCACCTTGGCCAGTGTCCCAAGGTAATATCCAGCATCTATAGCTTAACTAGAATTTCTCCTCTGCCAAGTGAAACAAAACATTCCTGATGCGAATATAATCTAACATTTATTATAATTGAATGTAAATTGCAATTATGCTACAATTCTACTTAATAAATGGTAAACCATAAGGTAATACACATTAGTAGCTGTAGAGATTAAATATAATTTTCACAATCAGGAGTGGTCTTTGCTCACTATGACATTCTCCCACTGCTCTAAATGCCTAAACGTAGACCTCAGACCCAGAATTTGATGGCACCAAGGTTTCCATGAGCCATTCTCCATACAACTTAGGAGGTTTACAGGCTCGTCTGGACCTTGTAGCTGGAACTGAGTCTTGTGTCTGACCAACACTGCGCATGCCTGCAGCGTTAGAATTTCGACACACACCCCTGGTACCCTGTTTCGGAGAATTCCCTGTACCAACAGTATTTGGTTGCACTGGTCGTTGCGCGCCAGCGACAGTGCGCCTGGGTCTCCTCGCAGGAATGACGTACCTGGGTGATTGACTTCCATCATCATCATCTGAGCTATCAGAGTCAGTAGTGGAGGAGGAACTCTCGTCAAACTGTATCCCGGGATTCTGATTCCGAGTTGTCTCCCTTGTTCATCAGCACCCTGTGTTCTAGGTAGCCACATGAAAGGGAGGAGCAGGTTCCTATGCACAGTTTTAATAGGTCCCTGTCCTGACTCTTTCCGGATCTTGTATACGGGCATATCAGCATTAGGTATACTAAGGATAATGTAGGGATCCTTAGCCCATTTATACAGCTAATTTCTGTTTGCCACATATACCTACGTTCCTCATCAGAACCCGGTCACCTACTTCTAGAGTAGCTTCCCTAACTCCCCTATCGTACCTATCTTTGTACCTCTTACCCTTCCTATCGCTTTCAGCCGAGGCAGCTTTGTAGGCAAAGTCTAACCGACGCTTAAGCTTTTGGGCATAATTCTGGCGACTCCCTTCAGTCTCAGAATCTGTATCGATGCCTAAAAATGCATCTACACTAAGTCTTGGGTGCCAACCAAACATTAGGTAATGAGGGGAATATCCAGTGGTCTCATGTTTTGTAGCATTATATGCGTGAACAAGAGGAGCCACGTAAGATTTCCAATTGGATTTTTGTTCTTCCTCCATTGTACGTAACATTTTTAGCAAAGTTTGGTTGAACCGTTCGACCATGCCATTGCCCATAGGATGGTAAGGGGTAGTTCTCGTTTTATCCACTCCAGCTATCTTGCAAAGTTCCTTGATAACTTTGCTTTCAAAATTCCTACCCTGGTCACTGTGGATTCGGGCAGGAAAGCTGTAGTGGACAATGAACTGTTCGTACAACACCCTGGCGGTGGTACTCGCTAACTGGTTCCTGGTTGGAATTGCCTGGGCATAGCGGGTGAAATGGTCAGTGATAACCAGCACATTTTCGTAGCCCCCCTTTGACCTTTCCAAGGTCAAATAGTCAATGCAGAGTAGTTCCATTGGTCGAGAACTTTGGATGTTAACCAACTCTGCTTTTGGGACAGTAGGGGTTTTTCTACGAATACACCTACCACAGCTTTCGACCCATCTATTTACCTCGGCATCAAAGCCAGGCCAAAAAAACCGACGCTTTGCCAACCAGTTTGTCCGGTCACGTCCCTGATGACCGACATCTTCATGCACTCCCCTGAGGACCTTCTCTCTATATGCCTCAGGAATGACTAGCTGCTGAATAGGGTCATTATCAATGGTGGTGTTTCTATACAACACGCCCTTACGCAGTTCAAACAGCCGCCACTCCCGCATATACTGCCGCACTTCCTCAGGTTCGTGTCTCAGAACACTCTTATCAGGTCGAACCCCCTCCCTGACAAAATGTATAACCCTCCTGAGATGTTTATCTAAGGACTGTTGTTTTCCCCAATCCACACCAGAGAGTTTTACATTAGCCATATCTAGAGTGTCATTCTCTGTATCATTCTCTGGTTCTAGGGCTGATGTGTTTGAGAGTACCACAGTTTCAGCTAATGGCAATTCCTCTCTCGTAGTCAAACAAGCACAGGAAACTGCTCTCACAACATCTGGGAAAACTTCCTCTAGCTGATATGGTCGCCTTGATAACCCATCAGCGTCCCCATTAAGACGGCCCGCTCTATAGACTAATTTAAAGTTATAGTTTGAGAGTGAGGCTAACCACCTATGGCTTGCTGCGTCCAGCTTTGCAGTGGTCGTCACATAGGTTGGAGGGTTGTTATCTGTACGTACCTCAAAAGTGTTGCCATACAGGTAATCATGGAACTTGTCAGTGAGGGCCCATTTGAGACAAAGAAATTCCAACTTATGAGCTGGGTAGTTCTTCTCGCTGGGACGTAATCCTCGACTAGCATACGCTATTACCCGTTCATGGCCCCCTTGATTCTGGTACAGTACAGCACCTAAACCTTCTATTGAGGCATCCGTGTTAACAATGAAAGGCTTAGTAAGTCTGCATATGCTAACACTGGTGGAGATGATAGAAGACCAACAATGGTATCAAAAGCCTTCTGTTGACTATCCCCCCATACCCAGGGAATCTTTTTCTTTGGCCCCTTAACATTTTTGTGGGTACAGTGTCCAACAAGGAGATCGTTTAAAGGTTTTATGACTTTAGCATAATCCTTAATGAACCTCCTGTAGTACCCTGTAAAACCTAGAAAAGAACGCAAGGTTTTGACATTGACTGGTTCCGGCCATGTCTTTAATGCTGAAAGTTTCTCTGGGTCAGTTTGAATCCCTTTCTCAGAAACTATGTGGCCCAGGTAGCGCACATGAGTTTTAAAGAACTCGCACTTAGACCCTTTCAGCTTTAAGCCGTGTTTCTCAAGCCTTTCAAACACACCTTCCAGTCTTTTGAGGTGTTCCTCAAAGGTGTCTGAAAATATGAGAATATCATCTAAGAAAATTAAACATTCCTTAAGATGACTCTCACCCATACAGGCTTGCATTAATCTCTGAAATGTCGCAGGCGCATTAGTTAGACCAAACGCCATGCGGTTACATTCAAAGAAACCGAGTGGTCCGACAGAAAAAGCTGTCTTAGCCTTGTCCTCCTCTTTGATTTCGACCTGCCAGTAACCAGATCTCAAAGTCCAGTTTACTGAAGTATCGCGAACCAATAAGGGAGTCCATGGTTTCCTCCACCCTAGGTAGGGTGTAAGCATCCTTAATGGTTTTCCCATTGAGTTTACGCAAATCAATGCAAAATCTCAGGGACCCATCTTTCTTTCGAACGAGGACCACATTCGAACAGTAGGGACTGTGAGACTCTCTAATAGCGTCAGAGTCTAACATCTCTTTAAGATGTTGTCTCACTTCCTCATACATTCCTGGTGGAATACGACGATACGGTTCCTTAAATGGAACATCGTCTGAGAGTTTAATCTCGTGCTGCACCAGGTCTGTCTTCCCTAAATCCTTTGGGGATGTGGAGAAAATATGTTGCCACTTACCCAGTACCTGATATGCTCTCTCCAACTGCTCAGGAGTGAGATTATCCCTATCAATAGAGACCCCCAGTTTGTCCCACCATTCCCCCTCAGTCTTAGAGGATTCAGTATCCTTACTAGAGGGTTCTGGGGACCACCTGTCCATTACCTTCACATCTGTGAGATTACAGAGAGGCGATTTTGGCGATATAGTAATCGACTCCGTAGACAGATTACAGATCCGGACTGGTACTCGTTTAAGTCTTCCAGGTGCACATTCAAGTGACACTACCCTTGGACATACAACAAGGTTTCCGGATTGCAGAGAACTGCCCTGTTCTGTTACAGCCGTACTAAAATCACCATGCTTGCGTACCAAGCCATGGACAGTCTTTACCTGGTTTGGACCTATGGACACTGGGTATGTATTGGCAGATTTCACCACCATGGGATTGTTAAAACACAAACTATCAACAGCAGACTGCCAGGCATCTGGAAATGTAGAATCAGAGCCAGTCTGTTGTATATCCCTACACATACGAATTATATTTGTGCCAACAATCACAGGAACTTGTCTGTTATAGTTGGTCATTGGTGTTACCAGAATAGGTACACAAAATTCACAATCAGACAGAAATGGAATAGTGATATCTGCCTCAATATATCCTAAATATGGTAACTTAGACCCACCTGCTCCAAATACCTTAAGATCAAAATCTTTGATATCCATCAGAACAGGCTTGGGATTCAGAGATTTGTAACATTTCTCTGAGACACAAGTGATCATAGAGCCACTATCAATGAGAGCAGAATATTTCTTCCCCCTAGTATGATATGGTCAACATTAGAACCACCAACCATTCTATCATACAGAGTACTGTCTGTACTATTAGTGTTATCCGGGCTTGTCCTAACTACACCATCCCCCATCTGCCCCACGTTGGGCGCCAATGTCACGAGAGTGATAATATGTGAGTTGGTTCACGAATATATAAATAGAATCCAACAGCTATAAACAGTTGAAAGTTTATTCATATAAAAACGGAGACAGATAACCCTGAAATAAAAAGAACAATACCTGACAATATATAGGGACACATTAATGAACAGACTACTATATCTTCTATATTTATACTGTAAGGTATAAAATATAAACAGGTATCTATTTAATATATTATATTAAATTGTATTTTAATTTCCGAGTTACATATATTTACAAATAACATTTAATTTCCAGTCACTTGACTCTATGCATTGCCCTAACCTCACCGACCACGTGCGGTCCTTTGTTATACATATAATATAAAGCTTTATGGACAAGTTATTTAAATAAGTTTTAATTATATAAAGTATATTAATTATATTGCATAGTGAAGAATAAGTTAATTACTTTATTTCTAGTTATACATTAAATAAACATACCTTTTAGTACTGTGGCCGTAAAGCACACATGTACAGTCCAGTGCCTATTTCCACGTAATGTGCGGACACGCTTCCTCAAGGGTGGGCGTGCACGTGCAAGGACAGGGTCATGCAGGGTCAATGTGACACACTCAACCAATCCATTCACTCGCCTCTCATACGTCATCATAACAACTTACACACAGATTTACATGTACAGGACATTACATGACACAGGGACATGTAATATAAATTCAGACAGACACAGGGACATGTAAATTCAGACAATACACAGCGCATGTAGTTAAAACACCATATATAATACATATTATATATATGGTGAATTTAAACACCGCGACAAGTCCATGGTGGTGAAATGCGTGTGAAATGTTTAAACTCGCTCGCTGTCCGCCATTCTAATTGTGGTCAAACATCTTGTATGCCGAACCCTGTCCCTTGCTCGTAGAGTAATGCTACTTTTGTCTAGAACTGCTCAAATCGCTCTGACAGTAGTTGTGTTTACCTTATTAGATGCATTGTCTTGCATAAAAGATCATTTTATCACCTCAACAGTGGCTATGTAGTTCATTTGTTTAACATGCATGACTTTGGCTCGGATATGGGTACAGCGTACATATTGTACCTGCTTAATCGTATTGATCAACGATTTGTAATTACAATGGTATCAATTAAAATACTAAACATTGACGTGGAATTTGTCAATATTTTCTGTTATATGTTTCATAAGAAATGTAGAACAATACATTTATGCCATACTTTGCTTCTTGGTTATGTAAAATGATTAGCCTGAGTGAATTGTCACTTTACGGGCAAAAGATTTAGTTACCTTAAGGTTAAAAAAGTTTTTTTTACCTTAACGACAAAAAAGTTATTTTGACCTTAAGGGCAAAAGATTTATTTACCTTTAAGGCAAAAGATTTACTTACCATATGGTTGAAAGTTTTTTTACCTTTAGGGCAAAAAAGTTTTTTGACCTTAACAGCTTAAAAGTTTTTTTACCTTAAGGGCAAAAGATTTATTTACCTTAAGGGCAAAAGATTTATTTCCCTTAATGGCAAAAGATTTATTTACCTTAATGGCAAAAGATTTATTTACCTTAACGGCAAAAGATTTATTTACCTTAATGGCAAAAGATTTATTTACCTTAACGGCAAAAGATTTATTTACCTTAACGGCAAAAGATTGATTTACCTTAAGGACAAAAGATTGATTTACCTTAAGGACAACAGATTTATTTACCTTAAGGTTAAAAAAGTTTTTTGATCTTAAGGTTAAAAAAGCTTTTTGACCTTAAAGATGCTCCACCGCAGACAGAGCATAAATGGGACCTATCATTTGAACAATAATTGGTGTTTAATCGTGTATATACATGTCTAATTAACTCAAGAAATAATATAAAATATTTGATTTTACTTTCGGTGCATGCGCAATCGGTACTGCATTCCATACAGGACATTATAGTGCCACGGATTTTTTTCGGGATGCAATTAATTATTTTTAATATCTTTATCTTGAAGTAAAATAAGAAACTCAGACTTTTCAATGGTGGTAACGGTGTAAAGTAAGTAACTTTTGTAACTGAAGAAAAATACTAAATCGTCTGGTCCTGTTTTCGATAGATAAAAATTATCATTTGTCAGCGTTGGAGCATCTTTAAAGCAAAAAAAGAATTATTTACCTTAAGGGCAAAAGATTTATTTACCTTAAGGTTAAAAAAGTTTTTTGATCTTAAGGTTAAAAAAGCTTTTTGACCTTAAAGGAAAAAAGAATTATTTACCTTAAGGACAAAAGATTTACTTACCATATGGTTTAAAGTTTTCTGAACTTAAGGGCAAAAAATTTATTTACCTTATGGGCAAAAGATTTATTTACCTGAACGGCAAAAGATTTATTGACCTTAAGGGCAAAAGATTTATTTACCTTAAGGGCAAAAGATTTATTTACCTTAAGGGCAAAAGATTTATTTACCTTAAGGGCAAAAATTTTTTGATCTTAAGGTTAAAAAAGCTTTTTGACCTTAAAGGAAAAAAGAATTATTTACCTTAAGGACAAAAGATTTACTTACCATATGGTTTAAAGTTTTCTGACCTTAAGGGCAAAATATTTATTTACCTTAAGGGCAAAAGATTTATTTACCTTAAGGGCAAAAGATTTATTTACCTTATGGTTAAAAAGTTTTTTGACCTTAAGGTTAAAAAGTTTTTTAACCTTAAGGACAAAAGATTTATTTACCTTAAAGGCAAAAGATTTATTTACCGTAAGGGCAAAAGATTTACTAAACTTATGGTTAAAAGTTTTTTGACCTTAACTGCAAAAAAGTTTTTTGACCTTAAAGGCAAAAGATTTATTTACCTTAAGGGGAAAAAAATTTGACCTTAAGGGCAACAGATTTATTTACCTTAAGGGCAAAAGATTTATTTACCTTAAGGTTAAAAAAGTGTTTTCTTCTTAAGGTTAAAAATGTTTTTTGACCTTAACGGCTAAAGATTTATTTACCTTAAGGGCAAAAGATTTACTTACCATATGGTTTAAAGTTTTTTTACCTTAAAGTTTAAAAAGTTTTTTGACCTTAAGGGCAAAAGATTTATTTACCTTAAGGGCAAAAAAGTTTTTTGACCTTAATGGCAAAAGATTTACAATTATTTTCAATTGGAATATTAAGCTCATTATTATAAAAAAGTAGCTATAGGTTTTATTATTATTTCAAAGAAAACCACATGGGGTCAATCAGAATAAGACAGGAAGACTGTTTTTATTTATTAGGTTATAGAGGTACAGAGGCTGTCACAGCATGCTATCAATTGCTCGATAATTGATTGATGCTATAATGGACCCACTGGGGTTAAGAAAATAGGTATATCTTACCTGTGACACCTCATTAGTCATCATCTCGGGTAAAGTGTCACCTTAGGTTTAGGTGACAGGCGGCCATCTTGGATTTTGATAGTTAAAGTTTGTTACCGCTATTTCTCAAAAAGTGCTTAAGGGATCTTTCTCAAATTTCATATATGTTCTCCTAGGGCCCTAGTTGTGCATGTTGCATTTTGGGACCGATCGGTGAACAAGATGGCCGACAGGCGGCCATCTTAGATTTTGATAGTTAAAGTTTGTTACCGCTATTTCTCAAAAAGTACTGAAGGGATCTTTCTCAAATTTCATATGTCGGTTCCCCTAGGACCCTAGTTGTGCATATTGCATTTTGGGACCGACTGGTCAACAAGATGGCGGCCATCTTGGATTTTAATGGTTAAAGTTTGTTACCACTATTTCTCAAAAAGTGCTAAAGGGACTTTAATATATCTTAATCTTAACTACATCTACAAATACTAACAATATCGGAGTCAAATTTAACTTGCAATTTTGTTGATAGTTACGTATAGTGTGGCTTTAAGCATCCAAAGTTATTACTATACACTAATTTTCACTTAAGTTGGACTCTGAAATATAAAATGGAAATGTTTAGCTAGGTGTAATAATAAGTTCTGTTGCTACCTACACTCGCTATATATAAATCACCCAATAGCTGTTTTACTGGATTTTAATTTTTGAATTAATTTACTCATAGACAGAGAATATCCTGAGAGAATTTTAATGCAGGTAAAATTGTGGACACACCCTTTAGTGGGTGAAATGAGATGACAAAGAGCAATATATCGCTTTCAATTTTTTCTCAAAAGGTGTTAATTTTTTTGGTAATTAATATCTTAAATAAAAATTTTATTTCAAAATTTGAAAAAGTGAAACCCATATATATAGTAAACGATCTATTCAAATGATTTATGAACAAAAAATCTAGAATATTTAACAAATTTATTATCTACATGTATTTATTACTTCTCCAAAACACACTTGAATGTGGTTAAATATAGTTCAAGCTTATTAAATTACAGATCGTTATTTCACACGTTACATATGAATAGAATTGAAAATAAGAATATATTAACCAATTTCCTTAAGAAATACTGGTCGTTTTTTAATAATCCAATATTTTTTTTTCTTTTATTGCATATTCAAATAAACGGGTTTAAAAGATCTAGAAAGGTGGGGTTGCAAAATCTGCCCACGCTTGGATTTTTTTAAAAGGAGGTGTTGCATATACAATCCGCCCACGATAATTTTTAGCCCACCATCATCAGATTTTCAAATCGCTTTTTGTCCGTGGTCCGTGGTCCGTCCTTCCGTCCGTTAACAATTCTTGTTACCGCTAGGGGTCTAGTTGTGCATATTGTATTTTGGGACCAATCAGTAAACAAGATGGCCAACAGGCGGCCATCTTGGATTTTGACAATTAAAGTTTGTCACCGCTATTTCTCAAAAAGTACTAAAGGGATCTGTGTCAAATTGCATGTGCAGGTTTCCCTAGGGGTCTAGATGTGCATATTACATTTTGGGACCAATCAAGATGGCCGACAGGCCACCATTTTGGATTTTGATAGTTAAAGTTTGTTACCGCTATTTCTCAGAAAGTGCTGAAGGGATTCTTCTCAAATTTCACATGTAGGTTCCCCTAGGGCCCTAGTTGTGCATATTGCATTTTGGGACCAATCGGTCAACAAGATGGCCGACAGGCCGCCATCTTGGATTTTGACAATTAAAGTTTCTTACCGCTATTTCTTGGAAAGTACTTAAGGGATATGTGTCAAATTGCATGTGCAGGTTTCCCTAGGGGTCTAGTTGTGCATATTACATTTTGGGACCAATCGGTCAACAAGATGGCCGACAGGCCACCATCTTGGATTTTGATAGTTTGAAGCTTGTTACCACTATTTCTCAGAAAGTACTGAAGTGATGTGTCTCAAATTTTATATGTAAGTTCCACTAGGACCTTAGTTGTGCATATTTGATAATTGAAGTTTGTTACTGTTATGTATCTCAGAAAGTACTCAAAGGATCTTTCTCAAATTTCATATGTAGTAATATGTAGTGAAAGTTTGAAAAGCAGAGAAAAGATCCCTCTTTCTTTGTCAGACATAGATCATTCTTTGGTGGGCGCCAAGATCCCTCTGGGATCTCTTATTTGATTTTTGAATTTAAATTAGTTAATTGCATTAATACACATATGTCTATAATACTTAAAACCCGATTGGACCATTATTAGGACTGCAGCGCCCCCTACATTAACACTGGTAAATTTAAAGCCCATTGGGACTTTACCTGGCATAAGTCATAGATAAAACACTTAAATCACGTTTTTCTTATGATTAAAAATACCACATAAAATTGCCTTTTTAACGACATATCACACTTGGCTGTATCCAATGTCATTTTATCATAAATGGAACGTAAATATCAAATTTGACAGAAATTACGACTTTTTGAAGGTTACGTTTTTTCGTTTGATCAACAGAATAAGTAAGGCACTGCTCGAGTACCCTAAACTTTTGATGTTTAAGATTATAATTTGGTTATCATCGTTTCACCATAAACAGCTCAAGTTGATGAATCACTGGAAAAGCCACTTTTTTTAGGTTTATTTCGTCTACCCCCTGTTCTTTTCCATAATATCAAAGTACTGAGAGTACACTGTCAAATATTACCGACTTTACTGTAAGAGTAGAATGTGATGATGAGTTGCGTATTTCAACCAAACCTTGAAACTATCATCATAAACTCATGTTTATGATATTTTTCAGAAATTCTGCTTATCTGTTTTGAAACAGTGGGCCATATAATACCGACAGTTATGATTTAACATATACACAATGTCATATTGCATTCCAGAAACTGTATAAGCATTAAGGTAATAAATATGACAGTATGTGTCCTTTGCCCATTGTTAAAGGGAACCATCAATGTTGCCATCGTCTCATGAAGGGCGTTAGAATTGCACCTGCTATACCCATTGCAAAAGGCAACTAAATTTGGTTCCTTTTTTGCTAACGTCAATCAGACATCAGACGAGGCGCTATGTCTCATTTTACCTTTAGTATTGCGAAATAATACCATCAAAAAGTTTACCAGGTACTGATTACAAGTTATAAGTTTTTTCTCATCCAACATCCTTCAGTGCATGCTTTCTAGATTATCTAATGAAAGTTCTAGAAACGCTCTAAGAAGTTCTAGAACAGTTCTATAACTGTTCCAGAGCGGTTCTACAATGTTAAATGAGACTTTTTCAGAAAAGTTCTGAAACTATTCTAGAAATGTTCTAGAACTGGAACTGTCCTAGAACTCCTCCAGTTTTCAATTCCAGAATAGTTCAAGAATTGTTCTAGAACATTATTCTAGAACACTGTTCCAAAACAGTTCTAGAGCATCGTTCTAGAAAAGTCTCATTTAACATTGTAGAACGATTCTATAAATTACTTTAGAATAATTCTAGAACAGTTATAGAACTTTTTCCAGAACTGATCTGGAGCAGTCCTAGAAATCCTTGCAGGGGTAGCAACACATTCCCACCCAGTCACATTATACTGACAACAGGCGAACCAATCGTCCTACTCTCTTAATGCTGAGCGCTAAGCAGGGTGTAACGTGTGTCTCGGCCAGGTGACAGAACCCAGAGCCTACCTCACAAGGGCTCTCAACCGAAGGCCAAACGTGAGGCAGTGTCAAGGAAGACGTTAGGAAGTATAAATTAAGTTAGGAAGAAGAGATGCTATGATACGATCCTAAATTTAGTCGCCTTTTACAATCATGCACTAGGGGCAGTAGGTACAATTCTAACGCCCTACCTGCAGGACCGCGTTTTCATCGTTAGTTCATTTTAATGTCATAAGGTCATCTAAGCCGAATGGTCAGGTTGACCTATAGTCACCATGCTTTGTCCATTGCTGTGCGCTGTTCTCATTTCATCGTTCGTATAAACTTTTCAATGAAACGACTTCTTATCAATATCCAAAAGGCCCAAGAAACTGATATTAGGCATGTAGAACACTGGAATGATGGACCACCAAGTATGCGGATATGAATTACCTTGACCTTCATTCAAGGTCACAGAGTTCAAAAAGGCTAAATCTTTAAACGATTTCTTGTGAATAACTAAGATACCTAGATACCTGATATAAGGCCTGTAGTATGCTGGCATGAAAAACTACCAAGTTCATTTAAGGTTACAATGGTCAAATAGGCTAATAACTTTAAACGACTTATTGTGAATAACTAAGAGGTATTGGAATATGATATTGTGACTGTAGAATAAATGCTTAAACGACTACCGAGTTTGTTCAAATGAATGACCTTGACCTATCTTCATGGTCACATGAGTCAAATAGACTAAAATCTTTAAACGACTTCTTGTAAATAACTAAGAAGACTAGAGACCTTATATTGTACATGTTCATAATTTTTGCTAAACGTAAACTAACCCGTGATGATATAGATCCAAATTGTTACATTTTCTATTTCTAGCCACCACGAAAAGAGTTATTCACCAAAGTTGGACTTCTTGTAAATAACTAAGAAGACTAGAGACCTTATATTGTACATGTTCATAATTTTTGCTAAACGTAAACTAACCTGTGATGATATAGATCCAAATTGTTACATTTTCGATTTCTAGCCACCACGAAAAGAGTTATTCACCAAAGCTGGAAGGACTTGAGGATTTCCAAGGTGATGTTCTCCATATCCTCGACTACAGAGTCCCAGAGCCGTTTGCGGGGAAAACAGTCGCAATACCGGGTGCTGCTTTCTCTGGAGTTGACATAGCCTTTGGGATTTCCTCTGCGGCGAGAGAGGTTTGAAGATTTATTCTTAAGGTTGATCACTACAAATACAATACGAATCTGGATTATTATTCCGTAAATCTGTTATTGAATATTTAGGTTTAACGGTGAAGTACCCCTTGACCCTCAATATATATTGACGTCAAATTTTGAATATTGAGCCAAACGACGGTTCGTCAGCTGTCAATCAAGCAGTCCATGTAACGCACGTGAGCGTGCATGCTACACCGTGTATGCTTTTGTTTGTTTTGTTTTATTAGCTTTAACCTATTCACTTCCAGGCGTTGCTATATACCATCTAGCGATCGCTTAGATACTGAATGTAGGTTGATGTTTTTCTCCGAATTTATGCCACGAAAAAAAAAAACAATCTTAGTTTGTAAGTCGACATTAACCAAAAGAGAATGATGTGCTGGAATAGATAACGTTAATACATAGAGGGGTCCCCAAAAAGTGGCTGTTGTTTATCATGTTTATCTAAACTCTCGTAAGTTAATTTTCAATTTTTTAAAAGACACTTGCTAAAGCTCATGTCTTTTCAAAATTTGAAAATTAACTAACTCGAGTTTGATAAACATGATAAACAACAAATTTTGTAAAGACACGAGCTTTAGCGAGTGTCTTTTCAAAATTTGAAAATTAACTAACGAGAGTTTAGATAAACATAACGAACAACAGTCACGCGTTGGGAATCTTCTCTATCCCATAACTCCATATCTATATACCGTGGTGACCATTTTCTCGTCTTCATTCGGGGAAACTTAACACCATACAGTACAGTACAGGCCAGGTGGACGGGCGCTTGTCCACTTAACATAGAGTGGACAGGACTGTCCACTACAATCCATTACTGTCCACTTAATACAGTGGTCCACCGTTGTCCACTGTATTGGGTGGGCATCCATTTATCCACGTGATACAGTGGGTCGTGACGGTCCACCGTATAGAGTGGACGTCTAATGCACGATATGCTATACTAGGGGAAAAGAGTTGACGATATATATAGGATCATAATATATAGATACCGTTGTTTGACGATTCCCCGAGGAAATGGAGTGGTCACACATAGCCAGATATTTTGAGACCATTGATTTTTCATATTAATCAAACGAATATCAGGGACTCATGAATTATGAAATATTCAAATATGTATTTTCATGTATATCTAATTGTGCCCAATTATATTTATTTGTAATTTCAGGAATCAGACTGTAACTTTATTTAAAATATTGATGTATATTGTGCAGAATTTGCGACGTGTCTGAAGACAAAACGGGATCGTTTCACAATGTCCATTGTATCTCGTATGTTATTAGAAAAGGGAAACTAAACAAAACAATATGTTTACAAACACAGAATAAAACAATCTATTGATATGGTGTCAAGTAAATTGGTGCTGTGGTAGTTGTATGTCTGCTTTTGCATCGAATACAAAAGGAATTGTTCTTTCATTTTTTCTTATATAAGTAAAACAGAATCAGAGTAAGTCACACTAATTCCATACAACATATCATATAGACAGAATATTGCAAATATCAGCTTGAAATTACAAATTAAATTCCATGTTCCTCAAAATATCATACTGACATTTTGATAAGCGATTACTGTTTTCTAAGTCTTACTTGGTAAAACGATGTGTGATTATGACCAAAGTAAAATTTGCTTTCGTAAATTACCCCAAGCGCACGGCAGCCATTATTACGTACAGTACTGCCGAGATCCTGGATTTCGTCCTTTTCCAGAGTCACAAAAAATCTGGATAACTTTTTCGTTAGAAATTTTGGAATTTAGTTAATGACACAGAAATGAGTTAGTTTATAGTTACTTTTTTATCATATTTTTTAAACAAAACTACTCGAAGCCGTGCGCAATGTGTCCTGGTCGGCATTTACAGTACTACAATCTGTATTCATAAATCTAAATGCACCGTCTATGTTACATGTATTCAAATTATTTCAACGTAATATCACTTCAATTTGAGACTTCACATAGCAGCCCATGGAATAAAAGCGACTGAAAATTAAAACGTAAACTCTACAGCATGAAATATGAACGATTCTACCGTTTTATTTTTCGAGATATCGGCAGCCATACGTGTACGTACACATGCAGATCTGCATGTACGTGTAACCAAGGACGTATATGAGAAGGATAAGTCACACGGAGTTTTAGGCAAAGACAGCGCAGGCGCTTTTGTGTTTGTGCACTGACCGTGACGTTGGGCGACGACTGATTTCCTTTGATATCCGCCGCCGCCGCAGCCTTTGATGTAGCATGGGGTGTGCGAGGGTTACCGTCTTACTTTCTGAAGCTTGCTGCCATTTCATGAGCGGTCGCTTTTTTTAAAGATAGTTTAAGACATTTCTTCTAAATCCTCCGTCTTTAAAGCAAGTTATAAACGTTGTGAAATTTAATTTACTTTACATTGGTGTTTCGTTTGACTCGATAAGACAAGTACTTGTTGAGAAAAACGGTTTTTTATTCCCGGTTCATAAGCGTCTCGCGTGGTGTTTAGTAGTGTAAAGAGACAGACACGAATCCTTCTCACTTATAAATCCTTGGTGTAACACAGTGGTTTATAGCATCCATTTAAAAGAAGATATACTTGGTTAAGAACAAAAATGTATATCTAACAAGTATTTATTGAGATAAATTTTGGTAATTACCCATTAATATTATTAATTCCCCAACTATGGGCTGTGGCATGATCATGAGGTGATCTACATGTACCAGCGAAGATAAACTTACTTATATGTAAAATATGTCAATATGTACTCGTTTTGTATCCGTATTTAATACTGTAAGTGGAATTTGTGCAAGGATTTTTGACATTTTGCTTGAAATCCAATGACATGAGAAAAAATATTTATGTAAACTATTTTAAGACCGCGTGAAGCCCTATTTTTCTAAAATATTACATAATTATCTTGTTAATGTGATCTAAAATATTACTTATATCATTCTTGTACCATAGATTGTTTTTCAACCGCAGCCGGCATGTAAAACATGCGAAATGCTCGATTAATGGACATTTTTCCATTGGTTAGACAAAAAATAATATAATAACAGGTATTATCAAATCGTAAAACAAGTGTGCGCTGCCATAAAGTAAAAAGAAAATACTTCGGCGAATAAATGACAAAGATTGCTAACCCTCTGTATTATCTACATGTACTAACACAAATATCTAATAAGCCAACAGAAATACATTGAATATTGACATTGGCAGGAGAAAAGCAACTCCTGGATATAGGCAAAAACATACACATCAGTTGTACAGCAGTGAAGTAGTACCGTAGCCCGTATAACTGTCAATCACAATAGGTGTCCGCGTTTGATTGGTGGATGTCTGATATTCACCTGTCACTCACAACCACATAGGCATCTGATTGGTCCTCGCTGCATAGTGTATACGTCACGCTCGATGGGCTCAATCCATGACCGCAAAGCGATAAACAAATATTGAATACTGAATAATTGATGATATATTATATCAAAAATATATCTTATATACATGTATATATATATGTTTCTGATTATAGTAATTATCCAAGGATTTATAAGTGATTATTCATATACGTCCTTGTAATTATCATACTATAAGAAAAAAACGAGTAAAACTTGTCTTTATTGGCACGTAAGGCATATTTGTAAAAGTTAATAAAGTTTTATATTGCGATTACATAGTGAATATTTGTAAATTAGCTGAATATGTCAGCATCAATAAATCTTCAGTATTGTTAGCAATCTTTATTTGAGGACAACTGAAATATATCCTTGATAAAAAATTTTGAAAGTTTAATCATTATGGATGTATTTTTATACATTATTTACAATGGCATATCGAAAAAAGAACTATTCAAAAATAAGGATTATAATGAACACAAATAAATTCTTGTCAAAAGTAATGCATAATGTCAGAAATTATATTTTCTGATAATTGCTCGATTTCGGATATTCAATTATTTGTGAGTTTTGGTCAATATAATCATTATTTGATATACATATGATGATAATTTATATGACCAATAAAAACGTACTGTATCACTCTGTAGATGATTGCTTAAAGAGAGATTTAGAATAGTATGATATACTATCTGATGTTTTTTTTCTTAAAAGAAAGAAAATCACGTATATTGAACTGCGTAATAAATTTTAATTATGAAGATAGGCCTAGTAACTTTATATTCAAAACAGAAACGTTTTCAAGTGGATAACAAGATTCCTAGATGTGCACAACTATTACGTATACAAGGGGATCCCTTTGGACTACGTATTTTAGCATTAGTTCAGTTGAAATACTTCGTAATATATTCATGTAATCCAAGGATTTATATGTATTTATATGTCATATACTCCCTTGATATAATCATATCATCATCCTAATTGTGTAAATATACAGAAAACATATATACATAGAGATTGGCAACTCCTCCAATTTTACGATCGGCAGATGTCACCTCTGTATGTACTTAGGGGTTTTTAGATAAAACTCTATAAATAGTCTTGAATTATAAAAGGAATATTCTTCTGATCATGTTGTAAAAAGTTCAGATAATTTTCAGATGGTTTGAGTATGAAATTGGATAGATCAAAAAAGAGTATTTTGAATTATTTAATAAAATAAAAGAAGAAAATTGCACTTCGTGTTTTTTTGATTGAATGATCTTTCGAAAACCAGGTAAATTGCTTATTTTCGTGCTTTCAAAATCATATTAAATAACTCCCAATCGGCGAAAATGCATCACATAATACCATGATATTAAGGTTTAAAAGATTACACATAAAAGTAGTTAGCAAAGGCAAAATGCTCAAAACCGGAGGTCTTGCTGTCAACAAAGAACAATGAAGGAGTTTTCCATCTCTATAGGATATATGTTTTTGATTACATAATATCGGTGATTCCCCCTAATCGCAGTCACATGAGGTCGATATATAGATACAAAATATGAGCAATTTTCGGGACGGTATCCTCGGGTACTGTGTGGCCCCGACTTTTATGTAGTTTTCGACATCATTGTCAGGGAAAATTAAACACTGAACATTTCAAAATATAATTTTTAGTACCTGTGTACGTCACGCCAAAGGATCAAAATCAGGCGAGGGGGTACTTCGACCAGCGGTATCGTTACACCAGGGTCGATTTTTATCTTGTAGATGTGCCTGAAGGGCCATGCAATTTTTCTGTGGGTTTTTTTTTTATTGTATTTCTTTCTGTAATGTTAAACGAGCACTTCTAATTTTTCAGATATAATTTTAGTGTACCGAATGAGATCCAGTGAAGAGAGACAGCGACAAATCCATTATGGAACGATATCTTTTTTATTAACATAAATCTGCCCGTTATATTTGAAATCTTTCTTATCCATGTTCACCAGTGTTTTTGTGAATTAAAAGGAGTAACATCTATTTAATTAATTTTTTAATTTCATATCCAGGAAATGTGCACGCATTATATTATTTATTTGCTACATGTCCAACAAGTGCCTTTTCTGTTTTAACGTAAATATTTAAACTTTATCTTCACGCTATATGTTTCCTTACGCTACCTTGGAACATATTTATTTCAACACAAGACGATTACATAAATTAACTTGACTCTGATTACTATAAGTTATCTTGTATCTCTTAAGAGGAATACTTAAAATTGTGGGAAACATTCACTTCCTGTGGATGTACAATTCCCATTGTACATGGCTTCGAATGGTCAGTTTCGTTGCTGTAGGTGACCAAGACAACGGGGGGTCATACCTCTTTCGATGCGAATTATCACCTACCGGGATTGATTGACACACACTCACTACCAAACCGTCTACGTCATCTTGAAACTCACAGGTATATTGTAAGTACATTGTACCTGAAAAACTGGTCCAAGATGTCAAAAGTTTTTTACACTTAGATACCATGTGTAACAAGAAGTGAAATTACTGAATGACATGATGGATGATGATTAGAAATATCTTTACCCACACAAATACACCAATATTTATATGCACATTTTCATCGTAGTCAAAACCAGAAAAACAAATCGAAAGAATTCTAGAAAATATTTTACAAAATTGCATCAGCAAATTTAAGTGTGAAAATTTGTTCTATACAGCGACATAGATAATTTAATTACTCTGTTCTATAATATGAACATGTACCTATCATGTATGGTGTACTATTATTACTTACCAGAATACATCGTCTTACCGATATATAAATATCAAGGACGTACGTACATAAATAAAACTCATCATCAAAATTTTAATTGTGCTAGCTGCTAAATGAACGAAAAGTTGTATCTCTATATCAAATTGAAAGCATAAATGTTTTTTAGTGTAGCAGATCTACAGTGGAGCCTCGATAAAAACTGAATAATGCACCACAATAACCGTACTTAGTTTGATCTCCTATCGAAATGAATGAATGAATGAAAAAGCACCATAACTGACTGCACACGTACATTTTGACAAAAGTCTACAGATAAACGCTTGTGGCTATGATCTGGGGCAGCCGTCCCGTCGCTATGACAACACATTGTGTGTCAACATTTATGTCAAGCGGTATTTTAAAGGCTATATTTGTCTTACATTTTTTTGGCGGTTACGTGGCGACATACTCATGCGTTAAAAATCCGTCCGGTATGAAGTAAAATCCTGTCCGGAATACTGATTTTGAAAGTTTTTATGTAGAATAACATTCCGTTTGGATATAAAACTGAATAACTTAAAAAATAACGCCAGATGAATACAGATACAGATCCTGATGACACCTTCTGGACTCCGATATTCTATAACTGCCCACAGAAGTATCTTCCGACAAGGATTTGACCAGTTACCCGGCCGGGCACTAGCCATGCTAGCCGGGCAACAGGTAAATCTGTCTATCACAGCGGGAGGCTGAAGAGTGTAGTCTGCGGATGAGGCTTGCACACATTTAAAGGGCCATCTTCATTAGACAATGAGTATGAAATCTCATATATGAGAAACCGAAAAAAAGTCTTTTTTGTAAACATGAATTTTGTTGGAAGTATATTGATACATAGCTATATAGCGGTCCTAAGCTACATATAAGAGATTATACAATATACCTACACAAAACGGTCTTATGAATATGTAAGTCATAACAAATAGTTATCGACCATGCACAGACTATTTAATTTAGGACCTGGCTATAATTTATGAAATGTGCGCGATGAGATAGACTATACAAGCTAGTGACGGTAAGTTTAGATTTTACATTTAAGGTCGCCATAATTAATTTTGGCCGGTCAAATATATTTACGACATAGATGATCAGTGATATTTTTTTTAAAGAATGGTGTCAAAATTCAAACTAGTGGAGAGAAAACTCTAAGGCACAGGATAAGAAAAAATTTGGACTCCTTTGATCTGTTTGGTAATAAGGTTCAAGTTTCAGATTCTATATTAGTTGTTTGGTGTCGTCGTGATCTAGTACCATGATCTTCAATATTTGACTCGGCGATTAGACCGTCTCTATACTATAAGACTGTTGTCACCAACATGTGTTACTGGCTCGCGGTCGCTTCAACTTTGCAACTAATCGAGTTCTATAATTAAAACAAGAAAATACATCGGCAGCTTAAAAAAAAAATTAAAACTCTAGAAAGTTTATGATATACTAGGACTTTGGTTCATCTGTGACGGACTCGAAAGAGATTTAAATACACGCAAATGGCTTGCACGTGGTAGTCCTTACGCTACAAATATTTCCCACTTTTAATTTTGCTACGGTAGATATCACATCATCTATCGGCTCGGGTGTAATTACGAAACGCTAATCCTTCACACCCTGTATATCACGCCCAGGGACATGGCATGCGACACTCAGTACCCGAAACGTTATATTTTAGCGTCACGGTACGTAAAACTCTTCATTCGCATGCGACAACCATTGACACGGATGTGTATTTCACAGTTGGCTGATTTTGTACCTGATATCGTAAATTTATGGTGGCTACATAATCAGTATTAATTCTAAAATAATGTGTGATACACGGCAGTACCCGGAGTCTATGGTGGCTACATAATCAGTATTAATTCTAAAACCGATGTGGTATACACGGCAGTACCGGAGTCTATGGTGGCTACATAATCAGTATTAATTCTAAAATGATGTGGTATACACGGCAGTTCCGGATGTCTATGGTGGCTACATAATCAGTATTAATTCTAAAATGATGTGGATACACGGCAGTACCGGAGTCTATGGCTACATAATCTACATATATAAGTATTATCAAAAAATGTGCAATACATCGGCAGTACCGGAGTCTTTCATTTCTATCAAGGTGGCTACATAAAATCAGTATGGTGGCTACAAATAAAATGATGTGGATACACGGCAGTACCGGAGTCTATGGTGGCTACATAATCAGTATTATTCTAAAATGATGTGGATACACGGGAGTACTATGGTTCTCTATACAATGGTGGGATACATAATCATTATTAATTCTAAAATGATGTGAACATACACGGCAGTTCATTTTTACCGGAGTCTATGGTGGCTATATGATGCGGCATACACAGTTGTAAAATCAGTATTAATAAAATGATGTAAACGGAACACGGAAGTACCGGAGTCTATGGTGGCTACATAATCAGTATAATTCATAATTTAGAGGTATATAATTAATTTAGTTAGACTTAGCTCAAGTCATATTATGAGCTATGGTGGCTATATAATCAGGAACGTACCCTCGGCAGTACCGGAGTCTATGGTGGCTACATAATCTATAATCAGTTTGACGTATACACGGCAGTAATTACTAATAAATTTGTATGATGTGGATACACGGCAGTACCGGAGTCTATGTGCATAATCGTACTTCGGGTGTTACTAGTTTCATGGTGGCTACATAATCAGTATTATTCTAAAATGATGTGGATACACGGCAGTACCGGAGTCTATGGTGGCTACATAATCAGTATTATTAATTCTAAAAAATGATGTGGATACAAAAAAAGTCTATGGTGGCTACATAATCAGTATTAAATCTAAAATGTGGCAACCGGAGTCTATGGTGGCTACATAATCAGTATTAATTCTAAAATGATGTGGATACACGGCAGTACCGGAGTCTATGGTGGCTACATAATACTAAAATGATGTATTACGATAAAAAGTGATGAATGGACATAGACAGAAAGCTCATTTTGGAGTCCTACCTTTTTTGATGTATCATAATCAAAATTCTAAAATGATGTGGATACACGGCATTACCGACTTTGTGGTACATAAGTACATGATGATATGGCAGTACCGGATATACGGATTATATGGTGGCTACATATAATCAGTATTAATTCAAAATGATGTGGATACACGGCAAAAACGGAGTCTATGGTGGCTACATAATCAGTATTAATAAAATGATGTGTTAATACACGGCAGTACCGGAGTCTATGGTGGCTACATAATCATATATTAATCTAAAATGATGTTGATAAACTGACATATTACTCGATTTTATGATTCGGCACATTAAGTCCTGTAGTAAACCGCTATCAATCATCAAATGTGTGCGTACCGGAGTCTTTGGCTTGACAAAACGCCAGTTACAAGTATTACTATATTCAAGTCTGTATTAAAATCGTCGAAATGTGTTCTAGAAGCAGTTTTTTATTTAATGTCCTAAGAAAACGTGTGTAAAACGGCAAAAAGTGGCTGATAAAGAAAAAAGTATTCAAACCAAATGGATGAACCAATGGGTCATACATGGGATGCACACGGCATTGCCAGATGCCTTACTTTTTTGTTTCAACAAAACATATCTTACACGATAACTGTTATAAGATGGGACATAATCAGTGTTAATTCTAAAATGATGTGGATAAAAAATTCTACATAACAAAATAAATGATCATATTAGAAACAATCAGTATGATTCTAGTAATAAGGCAGTACCGGAGTCTATGGTGGCCATAATCAGACCATTAAATGTGATTGTCGGCAATACACGTTATGAATAATTGTGTATGTTATTTGAAAATAAATTATCTAATCTATGGTGACAGATAATGTATATACAAGTAAAATGGTGGCTTATATCAGTTAAAAAAAATGTTCATACATTTTTTTTTTTCCTATAAAAACCTTCAATAGGCACCCCTAGCTGCATATTTAGCTAAAAAGTATTTAGACTAAAATGTGTCTTCACGGCAGTAACGGAGTTTATGAGCTACAAATTAATTTTATTACTGCAAATGATTAAGGCAATTGATACCGGATTATGGTGGCTACATAATCATTATAAAAAATGTTTTTTTACATTTACATATCTACTTGTTTTTCTAAAATGATATGCATATATCAATAAAAACGCATACATAAAATATAAAAAATAAATGATGTGCATAACGTATGTTTAATTTATTAATTCTAAAATATTTAAAAAAGGGAGTTTATGGTGGCAAGTTCAAAAATGTATTTTTTTTTTGTGTGCGGTACACGGTAGTATCAAATTTATGTTTTTTTTGGACAAAAATAATATGTATAATGCAAGTAATAGTATTCAGTATGTATATTCTTCTAGGCGGTGAGACCCCCATATTTTCTATAGTGCCTCTAATATTAAAATATATAACGATTTAAGTGCATATCAATTAATTTAAAATGATTATAAATGTACCGACTTTAGTCAAAAATAATAAACGAACATTTTTTTACATGGCTATTATTTTTAAAAAGTGTACATGAGTCAAAATTTATTAGAAAATTGAGTGATCCCCACCAGACCCCCACGAGCCCCATTGGAATATCGAGGATGTTATGTATATAAATGTAAGTAGGTTTATTAGTGGTGTTGTGCGGAGTTGATTACTTTTCATCTAGTTGGAAGTTGACCCCATTGGCTGACACGACTATGCTGGTCACGTGACAGAAACGAAGATATCTTAGATGGTATCAGAGAATGTTCTATCGGCTGCGCTGCTGCAGATCTCAGAAACAGTTCTCATCCATGAACGCCACGCTTATTGTATCGATCCCTAGCAATGGAAAGCCTATTCTCCGATGTTGTCACACATGCCATGGAACGTTGTGTTTTCATAGAGCTAACAAGGCTATTGACTAGCGGACAGGTATGAAAACCTAAGGTTTGTTTCCTATGTCCACGGAATAACTAATTAATTAAGTCGCTGTTTAAGTTACTATTGACTTTTAAACATAATTTATTGTCTTCACCGAATAAAAATCAAGGGGTTAGCCACAAGTGGATTTACAACTGTTGTGGTTTTCCCCAATCAATGATGTTACCATTAATAACTGGATTGAGAAAAAAAATACAAACATCTTTCTGGCAGACCGTAAAAATCACCAGAAATTGAGGTATAATACTCTTTGAATCAATAGGACTACAAGTAATTGGTAAACGACAGAAAGCACGGCCGCGATGCCATGGCACAGACGATTAAATAAGATTAATTGGTAGCATGTTTGTATGAAGGACACTACCTCAAGCTATCAAATGAATGACCTTAATATTCACTGAAGGTCACAAGGGTAAAACAGGAAAACCCTTTTAGCATACCTCTATAAACGCCACATTTTCCGAAAATGGCGGCGAAAACTAGGACGTCACTCATAAAATGTAGAAAAATTTATTATACACAGTGACTAGATCTACAAACTGTTTAAGAGAGTGCATTCTGGAGTCTATGAGTAGTTTTCGCTACAGGGGAATAACTCGCACAAGATTTTTGTCTCTTCCTTACATGGTAATTCAGTCCATTTGATAATCCTTACACATTAAATTCCAAATCATTGACTTTCTACTGCAACAAAATTCCTGACCTGTCCCAAACTTTAGTCTGGTGAATGTTAAGATTCTTATCTGTTTATCGTCGTTTTAAACGGATATCACGTCCTTAACCTATATTTATACAACTATTGAATGTACTTAGTATGACGTTCAGTGTTTGTTACCTTTTCACCTATTGACTTTGGCACCAGACTATTTGTGATAAACCTATCGGCGTCACATATATAATAATTGCCAGACCATTTTCTTTCCTTGGAAAGTCGATCAGAACTTCTAGCTACTGCCGCGGGCTGATATGGCCGCGCAAGTTTTTAATTGTACCTGAACATAAGAAGTATGATCAAAATTATTGCTTGTACATTATGGAAATCGAAAAAACTCTTGGGGCTCAGAAACGAGCTAGATGAGAAGGGGAGTAAGGTCCACATGTACAGGGTTTTGGGCAAGTACGGCGCAGGAGCTTTTGTGTTTGTGCACTGACTGTGACGCTGGTCGACCACTGATTTTCCTTTGTTATCCGCCGGCGTCTTACTTTCTGAAGCGAGCCGTCATTTCATGAGCTGTCGTATTTTTTTAATGAAAATTTAAGACATTTCTTTTAAATATTCCGCCTTAAAGCAAGTACTAAACGTTGTGAAATTTTATTAACTTTACATTGGTGTTTCGTTTGACTCGATAGTAGTACGTGTATTTGTTGAGAAAAATGGTTTTTATTCCCGGTTCATAGGCGTCTCGCGTGGTGTTAAGTAGTGTAAAGAGACAGTGACGAATCCTTCTCACTTATAAATCCTGACTTGGGTGTTGTGTAAGTTAATTGTTATTTATTTGAAACCTGTTCAGTCATTTATAAAGTCCAGTAAGAATATTTGAACATAAATATTTGTATATCTTGTTATTACGTAAATAATATGTTAAATTCAACTTATTTATACCTATGCCATCACTTGGAAATTATTACATGTTAATTGAAGAATTGCTAAAAGTTAAAATAACTTACACACTAATCCATTTGTACTTATGATGACAATAAAGTCAAAAGTCAAAACAGGGGCTTTCTGCTTACTAAAAATATCAACTATGACCATTCAGTCCTACTGTATGCACAACTACTAGGGTTGCAGTGTATTATATTTTAGGATTGGTCAACAAGCTAAGATGGCTGGCAAGTCGCCATCTTGGATTTTGATAGTTGGAGTTTGTAACCCTTATTTCTCAGAAAGGGCTAAAGGGATCTGTCTCAAATTTCATGTGTAGTTTCTCCTGATGGCAAGTCGCCATCTTGGATTTTGATAGTTGAAGTTTGTAACCCTTATTTCTCAGAAAGGGCTAAAGGGATCTGTCTCAAATTTCATGTAGTTTCTCTTGATGGCAAGTCACCATCTTGGATATTGATAGTTGAAGTTTGTAACCCTTATTTCTCAGAAAGGGCTAAAGGGATCTGTCTCAAATTTCATATGTAGTTTCTCCTGATGGCAAGTCGCCATCTTGGATTTTGATAGATGAAGTTTGTAACCCTTATTTTCTCAGAAAAGGGCTAAAAGGGATCTGTCTCAAATTTCATATGTAGTTTTCTCCTGGTTACCAGAAACATATATACATAGAGATTTGGCAACTCCACAATTTTTACGATCGGCAGATGTACCTCTGTATGTGCTTAGGGGGTTTTAGATAAACTCTTAAACAGTTAAATACAACAAAATAAATTTGAAATGTTATAAAAGTTCAGTATTTTTCAGATGGTTTGAGTACGATTTTGGATAGAAAAAATAATATTTTAACTTGTATTTGAATAAAACAAAATGCACTCTCGGTTTTGAATGTCTGATTTTCGAAAAACTAGGTAAAATTGCTGATTTTCATGCTTTCAAAAATCACATTAAATAATATCAATCGGGAAAACTGGTCACAGTCAAACCATGACATAATGTTTAAACTTTGAGTTGATGCAAAAATATCATGTTTGAAAGAATGCACTTAAAAGTAGTTAGCCAAGGGAATATGCCTATAAACCAGAGGTCCCGCTGCCTGTCAACATAGACAAAGAAGGAGTTTCCAATCTCTCTATGTATATATGTTTTTGTGGTTACTACTAGTTATGCTATTGATGCCAGTATCACAGGGACCTGGAACGAATTTCTAACCATATATGTATCATATACATGTATCTATGTGTGTGTACATCAGAAACATATATAATATGTATATGTTTCTGTGTATATATACTGTTGGTTAGAAATTCTTTCCAGGTTCCAGTGTGTGCAGTTTGGAACCGATTGTCAACAAGGTGGCCACCAGACCGCCATCTTGGAATTTGATAGGTAAAGTTTGTTACCGCTTTTAGTCTTTTAACTCAGAAAGCACTAAAGGGATCTGCCTCAAGTTTCCCTGTGGCCCCTAGCTGTGCATATTCATTTTGAGACAAGATGGCATCATCTTGGATATTGATATTTTTTTTATTTTTTTTTTTTATGTCTCATTCATATATATATGTCATACACAATTTTAAATACAATAAAAAGAAAGAGATTTATTTATAAAGAGTGAGCTTATTTTGTACACAAGAGGTCTACATAATTTAACATGAAAGATATAGCAATGTAAGCAATTTTGGTTGAAAATAAACACGGTCTTAGTTAGCAATATGGTTAAAGGTTAATATTGTTTTCAATTTTATGTAATTACTATACTAGATTGGCTGAGATACAAACTTTGCAAGGGAATGTGGGGAGTTCATCACCAGACAGATCTGCCCAAATGTTTATAAGCTCTTTCCAGAAAATATTTAGGGATTTTGAAATTCTTAAAAGACCTTCTCTCTTCATTTTGAAAACTTTATCGCCACCATAAGTTTCAATTTTATCCAGAAACAGCGTTTTCCAAGGGAGGAATTCAACAGATTTTCTCTAGGAACGCTTCTCGACTTTACATATCGTGACTATATTATGCAAATTATGTAATGTTGTACTTGTGGGTAAACTCGAGAAGCGTTCCGAAGAACAAATGAACATGGCGGTGACGGTTAAAGTAAGTGAGCTACACGGTGTTAAATGGAGTTTCTACAAAGTACGGGTCATGGCACCCTCAAAGGAGATTGTGGATGAACACAGTTTTGGGTACTGTTTACCACCACAAGCGTAGATTTTGTGTGAAACGAACTACTTCCTCGTTTCTACTTGAGGGTTTCTCACTCAAGTCTAAAATACTGGGTTGTGATCACAGATCATCTGATTAGACAATTATTGGAAAGAATAACTCAACGCCTCCATACAAGTTCATACATATAATTCTGGTTCTGCAGATACAGAGTCACAATGTGTAATCACACTCTCTATCACTCTAATTACTGTACAACTAGAGATTATGCCAGAATATAGAAGCTTATAATAAATGGTAGCGAGTACAAATGTACAATAGTCGATTTTCCAATTGTACGAGTCTTAAGCGGCGCGCCTATTTTCTTCAATGACATAAGCGATATGCCAGACATACGCGAAGCGAAAGTAGGTTTTCACTACATGCAGACAATCCGAAACCTGGCCTGAAATGAAGTAAAAATAGGGTAAAACACATTTGTTGGGGCATCTGCAATAGTGAATCCATGTTTAGTAGCAAAGAATAAATCCACAGGGTCACGTTGATAAATTTCCCTACGACAAATCGGCAGTTTGAACGATGCAAAGTGTAAATAAAGCGACACAAATATGTTAAACAACATTATGTTGCGAGGAGAACTAGGACCACAAAACACCCAGATACCCAACCTGCATGTTGAACATCATGTATTGCAATAAAAGCAGCAAAACGGAGACCTAAACAAGACATCATCAACTTATACCATAGATCTACATATGCATGGACATGTAGGCCTAAGCTCTTACACGTACAAATGTAGCTATGACAGGGGTTTAGTAACTCTCATATTGAATTAAGGCATCGTAATATCTGCAGCATTTATTTTAATCTCTTTTAGAGTACCTTATGATATCTCAATAACATATATAACAATGTTTTATGTATGATAGATAGAGGATCTTAATCAGACTTACATTTTTTTTTATTAGGATTTATTAGGACAATTGATGGATGCAGGCTGGAAGCCTCTATATCCATATCAACAATATGCATTCATAAAATAAGTAAATAAATTCCAGTATATCAATGGCTATGATCCTACAATATAGACTATTAGATTTTAAAACAAATATTTTTCCAGTGTTTATCTAACATTACTTCAAAGTTGTATACAGTATCTGCATCTATAATATGTTGCGGCAAATTATTCCATATGTCTACTATTCTGTTACTGAAGAAATTCTTTCTTAATTCTAAATTGCAACGTTTCTTAAAAATTTTCTCAGAGTGACCTCTCTTGCCTGTACTGTCCATTTGGAAAAAGTTCTCAGTGACTCTATGATCATATATGTTTTTAACTATTTTAAAAACAGTTATAATGTCGTCTCTAGTTCTCTGATGTTGTAAAGTTGGAAGATTTAGTCTTTCTAAGCGTTCCTCGTATGTTAGGTTTTTGAGTCCCAGAATAAGTTTTGATGCCCTTCTCTGGACATGATTGAGTGTCTATGAACACTGTGGAAAGTGGCATATCAAAGCGTTTAAGGAGATTAATAAATTTAATATTATCAAGCCATGAGTGTAAGATTCTATTCAATTCTATATCAGATCAGTACAATTGTGTTATGGAAATCTAGATAGAACTTATCAACTTTCCATTTCAAGAGTGGTGGAATCAAGCTTGGAGTTGACATTTTTTGTCAACAGAGACACTTGTGTGACATCATATTTTGATCATGACGTCATTATTTGTACCTATGATGTCTCAATAGTATTTTTAATTTACAGGTGTGTTGTGATATTAATGGCATTGCTAAACGGGCCAATCCGAAATAAAAGGTCAAAATAAATAAATTCAAAGTAAAATCAAAATCATTTCTATGGAATATATATTCAGCCACTATAGGGCCTTCTTCAGTCCGAAAATATATTTCAAGAATCAAGCAAAATGCCAAGTCTACATCCTTATCCTTCTGTGGTTCTAGCTAGTGGTTGTCATTTAAATAGTACCATTTACAATTTATATTGAATAAATAACTTTCTAGTGCTATTGTTACTTAGACATGACAAATTGCCCAAACTAGAATCCAGTACATGTTGAAAAGACAATGTGACATCTCAATACTTTCACATTTTGAAGGAGCTGTACCCTTTAAAGTAAAGCCAATTTTGGACCAAACTAATTGAATTTGCGGTGCAATACGTCTTGTGCAATCTTGAGAAGCAATTCATGGAAAAATAAAAAATCACTCAATTGTAATAAATTTGTCATATTTATTCACTTATTTGTATAAAAAGTTTGTGCTTTATTGCTTATTTGTAACAGCATACACTAAATGTTTAAATAAATGCTATTGAAAAAAGGTAATGATCTATCAAATCCAATGAGTATATCCCTGTTTGGGTGTATTATAAATATCATGGTCATATGATGGTAATATTCAGATTTCTCAGAAATAATTGATTTATTGTTAACTTATTAATGCAATTTTATGCAATGAAACCTCTATTGAATGCATGTGTTTCATTGAGTATGGACATTTTTATCTCAATCACTTTCTTTCTGTGTCATTTACATGAGGAAATCCCATCTACACTGTAACTAATATATATGGAAGTTCACATCAGATATAGACCTTTTTGCTCTATATGCACTATTTTTAATAGACCTACATGATTTTATATACAGGTCCTGAAGAACTAGGTACTTTTTTTTCCTTCTTTCCCATTGAAATGCAGAGACACCTGGTTCATACTTTGCTATGATAGATTCCAGCAATGATTGTGGACAGTGATGACAATCTATTGCTTCACAAATCTTGTGGAAGTTAAAAGCTGTCAGTCGGCCATATTGCATCATCTTCCAGACTTAATTTCCAGACTTCCCACAGGGGCTGGTCTCGATATCCTCAACAATTTTTGGTGCATAATTTCCAAAATTCTCTATCAATTGTTCTAAGGTTGAATTAAAATCACCATGTTCTTAATCTGATTGTCAATTGAATAGGCAAGACATGAAGTGGTCTAATTCCTCTGTGACTGTTCAAATGATTCATCCATATTCTCATACAATATATCCATTTTCTGAGTGTCTGGATGCAGCTGAAATATGAATAAAATAACTTGATTTTAGGCTGTCCTTCTAGATCTGTACATTCACTACTTAACACATTTTCATACAAACATTTTTTGTAGGAACAACACTTACTGCAATACAGTAAGGAATAGCTAGTTTTACATTACATATATAAATTATCTATAAGAGCACTTTAATTTCCATGAAACAACATGTTAGTAGATTTATAGATTTGATCATGTGATTCCTTCACAGTTGGTTTTTATTAGTTTGACACCATATTAATAACCAAGGTCATGTAACGACATGTCAGGTTTATTTGTGGAGGAAAGCCACTGATAAGTGGTCAGTTCCTACCAATTGCTCCACATGGGATTCTAGCTTGCAAACCAGAGGTAGAGGGCTTGTAGTAGTATGTCGAGACATAAACCACTCGACCACTGCACCCAACCCCCCTCCTCCCCATTGATAATGAAAAGATTTCATATAAGGTTACCAAATCTTTTGGTTTGATTGATTAATCCAAACCTTAGTAAAACAAATATTGAAAAATTAGCAACTTGTTTCTTAGCATTTATTAGCATAAAAAAAAAATCCTGCATATACCGCCGTTGTACCTGTTTCAGTTTCGCAGTGAAGTTTTTATGTCCAAAGATTCTCTGTCACAGGCAAGACATGGATCGTAGGTGTCCAAAGTATTCTTTTCTCACCCCATGATGATCAGATCATTCAATACAGCTAGAATACCTGTAAAGTATGATAAATATAAGTTCAGCACATACCTTATGCATACATTTTCTACAGGTTTATGGTTTTTTTCAGTTCCAAATGCATCTGTAATGCATTTTCTTATATTGAAAAAAAACCCAAGAAAAATACAGATATATTTATAGTACAAGTTAGTACAGTAGTGATGTAATTTAATCCATTTCAGCAATATACTTGTTGTAAATTTGTATGTGTACTTTCAACCAATGACCTATATAAAAAAAAAATCTAGTGAAAATGAAGTTTGATTACTAAAGATGCTTCATCGCCGACAGAGCGTAAATAATTATTATCATTTGGACAAAAAATTAAGATTAAATGTGTATTTATATTACATCTAACTAACACAAAAAGAAATATATACCAATAATTTATTTTGCTATTGTTGTCTGCACAATCAATACCTAATTCCATATGACTATACCACCACACCTCCCAACTGGGAAAAGTTATACAACAAAAGGGGCTGCAATAGAGGCTCCAGCCTGGTTTCAAAAGTCATCCTGAGGAAATTATTATGTTTAAGGAGCTTTTTTCCAAGCTGATAATTTAATAAACATATGATTTTGCAAATGATTTCTTAAACATATACTTTATTACTGTTTATAAAACGACATGATTGTTTTTATCAGATAATCGAAATATTTTTTTTATTTTGGTCTACATTTTTACTAACCTGTCAATAAAAATGCAAGTTGGCTGACATGACCTCTCCCGTGGACTTTATGGAAAACCATAAATGGCAAAACTTCCAGTTCATGAAGATCTGATATCGCCTTAGCCAGGAACATTATACAAATGTTGCCAGTATATGTTTGAAGATCAAACTTGCCGGCTGTCAACAAATAATCGGCAGACCTCACAACTCCTATATGCTCCGAGTCTCATTGTGTCAGTAATCAGACGATTGTGTATAAACGGTAGTCAAAAATATCATAAATGTTGGTGATCGAGATGTAAAATCTAGATCTAATGTTATAATAGATCGGGTGATTTCACTGCCTCACACAGTTCATTAAGCTCAACTTTTTAAAAATTGTACGTAGAGATCCCTAACTGATAGGTACATTGATGTAAATATTAAGTATTTGTAAACAAAGTAATTCCGGAAGTGTCTTGTGTCTGGTGTTGGCGATTATAAAGGTGAAAACCAAACCGGAGAGTCCGATTCCGTCATGACGGAAAATGGACTATTATCTAAGTTGATAGTTAAACTCCCTGTTATAATATATGACTTGTCTTTTTATAAAGAAACAACAAAGTGATAACTAAGATGCAATAGCAACAATCGCGACAACAGAATAAAGATAATAGTAACTCTGTATATTTAGTTAGTAGTTTGTAGAAATTGATCAATATGCATCAATTTCTCTATGACAAGATTTCAACCCAAATATCTTGTAATAGATATACAAGAGAACACTAGTCTGTTGTATTAACACATGTAATTATCTACAATTATTTATGGAAATTGAGCAATGCATCAATTTCCCTATTACAAGATTCACAATTCCAAATATCTTGTAATAGAAATACTCAAGGCTTTTAAACCACTGTGTTTGTAATGAACAAAAGTATTTATTGAAATTGATCAAGTAATCAATTTCACTATTACAAGATTAACTATATCTTGTAATAGAAATACAAGAGTACACTAGACTCCTGTATTATCCTAAGTACAATTTATAGAATTTAAGAATAATTTATAGAAATTGATCAAGTAATAATCAATCTCACTATTACAAGATTAACTATATCTTGTAATAGAGATACAAGAGTACACTAGACTCTTGTACCTCAGTACAAATTATTTATGGAAATTGATCAAGTTATCAATTCCTCTATTACAAGATTCATCTCTAAATATCTTGTAATAATCCCTATTGAACAATAGACGATTTGTATTATAAGTTATGCCAACTTTCCTATAATCAATATAAGGGAGATAACTCCTGTAGGCCTATCTACTAATGTGTCATGATGAGAACCAAAATGGCGCAAGAATACGTATCCGATGTCGGGAGGAGACGTTAAAAATCACAGTAATCGCTCCGACTTATATACCCCTCGGGCGTCCACATTTCCTTATATGGAAAAAGTGGAGGCAATGTGGAGGCAAAGTGGAGGCCCTCCAGACTGATTACAACAATAACAGTCGTACATTGCCGACCTCACAATATAGTGCCAAAAATGTAGCACAAAGAAAAGGTTATACATAGCGTAAACCAACTGTTTATCGACTGAAAAATGTTCTTTAAATACACAAAATATAGTTACAAGTATCTGATTCCGTTTCCGAGCCGTATTTAAAAATGTACACAAAAACCAGCCGGAACGTCAGCGTCAACAGTTTCACCGTGAAAGCAGTACAACTGCTTGGACCAAATATGTCTTGAAATCGGCCGTTGTACGCCACAAGTACGTATTAAACACATACATTTTGATGAATAGTATCGTTATTGTCTTAACGATCACTGAATTAAATCATAAGATTGATCATGGAGCTTACATAGACAAAATAGCTAATTCAAATTCTGACCGCCTGCTTAGTCACGATCCAATATGGCGGCTATCGTAGCCAGTGACACACTACTTGCCAACAAACTGTTTCACATACAATCTGTTATCACATACATTTACCATCTGATAGCATGGTCAGTTAGATAAAAACATTGCCATTTGCCATGTACTACTAATAATATACAATTCAACCGTAATGACACGTTTATTCCATGTAAACACACCAGGGGTACAGTTCAGTAACATAAACACACAACAGCTGATCGTCAGTCAGCTGATCGTTACATGTGATTTTGGCTTGGTTTTTGAGGTGTCCATTAGAGCCGAGACGACATTTCGTGTCTACCTAGCATATTTTTTATTTTCCCCGATTCATCAAGCCATAACTTTGTCAATACTTGGCCAATTTTGTTCATCAAGCACTCGATGGAAAGATAACTTATTTCTCTTTCAGGTAATATATCCGTCAATGTTGTATAGAACCCATTTATTAAAATAATCACGGTTTGAAAAAAAGGTCTATTTTTCTCTACTGCCGAGTTCATACCCGTGATACTATAGGCCTAATATATAGATGTATACTATTGGTTAAAATTTTTCGTGCCAGGTCCCTGTACATAGAATGGCCAGAAAATATCCTTGGGGGAAGGGGAAAAGAGTTTGAAGTTTGTATAAATTTTGGCTCTGACCCCCCACCCCCCCACCCCCGGGAGCAGGAGGGGCGGGGCCCAATAGGGGAAAAAGAGGTACATTGTAAATCGCTACTTGTCATAGAGTTCTGCATTGAATGTAACCAAATTTGGCCAGAAACAACCTTGGGGAAAGGGGAACAGAGTTTGTATAAATTTTGGCTCTGATCCCCCAGGGACAGGAGGGGCGGGGCCCAATAGGGGAAATAGAGATAAATCCTTTAAATCATTACTAGTCATAGAGTTCTGCATAGAATGTAACCAAATTTGGCCAGAAACATCCTTACGGGAAGAGAACATAGTTTGTATAAATTTTGGCTCTGACCCCCTTGGAGCAGAAAGAATGGGTCCCAATAGGGAAATTAGAGGTAAATCTTTAAATTCCGTCAGAAAAGAAACAATGATCTTGTAATCAGAACATTACTTAGCATTGAAATAACCAGGTGAGCGATACAGGCCCATATCACTTTGCCAAAAATTGTGTCATATTAATCATCTTTAGCGGTCATTAGTGTCAGACCGCAAGCGTTTGGTATAATGGCTCAATAGATATTTTAAGGTCACCTGACCCAACGGATATATAGCCATCAGTAAACTTTTCACATTTTGAACATAAGTTCTGTCGGTGCGATTTGGCTGAAACTTGCCTGAAATGATACTGACATGGTTCTGACAAAATGTTGTTATTTTTTGGGTTGATCTGAAATCCAAGATGGCTGCCACAGCCACCATGTTGAAGACACATTTTGAACTTCTCAAGTTCTATCAGTGCATGTGGTTTGGCTAATATGTATTGTTACATCTCTGGTTGATCTCAAATTGACCATGACACCATATCTAATAATTCCTTTATGACTATCGTCAAGGTAGTAAGATGACCTTTAAGGTCCTTGGGCCTCTTGTTATCTCTCTATCTTTCTATATCTATATATATGTAATATTTTATTATACATATATATATATTTTTATACATAGTTATATAAAATTGGAAGAAAATAAAAATAATTATAACATGTCAGTGTTTGTACTATTTATCGAGGTACAGAATAAGAGAAAACTACGATTTTGTCATCCCTGATAGTCCAGGGGTTCCAATCACTTACGATCTCAACACCCCTGGACTATCTTATAGTGAAACTGAAGGCCACTGAGAGGAAAAAATCTGAACCAATCACAGGCTAACACATATTTCCTTTGAAGACTACAGAGAGACTACCAGGAGAGTAGAGATCATAAGTGATCGGAACCCCTGGAGTATCAAGGGTGCTATATCATATATGGAGATGAAGGATTATAGGACACTATCACTGTGTATATGAATGATAGAGACATTCTACCCTCTGGGTCACAAACACAGTGTATTAATATATATATACATTTAAAATATGATCCTAAGGTAGATTACCCCCGACTTCTCTATCCACTTAAAAAAGAGTCTTATTTTACTGATATCAATTAATTTTATTCAAGTAAACATACCAGATCAGTTCGATCGACAAGATTTTTACTTGAATATCTGCGGAATATTGTGTATTATGTAACTTTATTTGTTTACTGAAATTTTGTCACTCTTGATCTTGTAGGCTGTGTCCTTCCGTGGCCTTAGCCTGGTTAGCCGGGTGGCAACCTCGATTGCTGTTGCGGCTGGCCAGCGTCTGTCTCTGTCGGAGGCCGTGGTAAGATGTTACATTTTTAACGCTAAGTGTAGAATACATTATCTTTAAGCTGTAATATTGTAGCTTGAAAGATTTCTAGACAGATAATGTTGTCTTCTTTAAAGTGTAGTCAGGCTGGGTACGTACATGTACATATACCATAACAGTTTTCACACTATAATTGAACTCTCCTTATTACCGTATTCAACCCAATAAGGGCCCATGTCCCTATAAGCGCCCTTCCCCTTTTTGAAGCCTCCATTTTAATTGCCCAGGCTTAAAAAAAACCAGAACTATACAAAACTGTTTAGATTTTCAATAATATCGTCTTATTATTAGCACCTTTTCATTTTTTAATTTTTAAACGCCTTTTTGGGTTGAATACTGTACATGTATCGTTCTGTTTGATAAAGGATCTGGCAACAATCCATTAGGAGTGACTTTCTGGTGACCATCAGAATTGTCCAATTGTCCAGCTTCTAGAAACTGAGAAGTGACTTTTCAGTTTTCATTTATGTAACAGAGTGATTTTAAGAATCTGTGTTTTAATTAGATTGACTTGGCACCAATGTAATTTGATATTATTGTAAAGTAGGCGAAGAGTTGGACTCTTGTTTAAAATATATAAAAAATAGTTCATTAGACTGTCAGAGACATATAGGTAGTATATACACTATCTAAATCTCTGGCACTGTACTGTATCAGGAAGAATTATGGATATTCTGCACTCTAGATCACAAAATATATATATAACAGTAATACAATGCGATATACAAATAAGTAAACAATATTTTTGGCCGTCGGTTAGATTATTCCTATCCTTCATATCCACTAAATAATCATAAATATATATATAAGGGATATCACATGCACATCAACATATCTGATCATTGGTTAGGCCAGATTCTAACTTGAATATCTACAAAAATACTGTGCATTAAGCACTTTTATTTGTTTACTGAAATGTAGCTTGTGTTCTTGCAGGTTGTGTACTTTGCTGCTACGCTCGACTGCCGAGGGGAGGATAGCCTTAGCCTTGCAGATGTCGATGATGAGCCAGCCACACCACCCGCTCCCACCCCTGTGTCTGTCCGTAGGTCTGGCCGTGTGAGGAGGGCACCAGCTTGGCACAAGGATTACATCATGTGATGTACTGTAATATCCTTGTAAAGTCCATGGACTGATGTCGCTTGAGGAAGTGGTAACCCCTCAACAATCGTCCCAATCCCAATCCCTCACCCAAAAATCTATACCCTGTTAATTAAACCACATGCACTGACACAAGTGTGGGGTTGTTTGAGGTACATAAGGGTTTTGAGAGACTTGACAGACATACTCGTGGGAGTGTGCTTAAAGGGTTTTTCAGGATAGAAATTCCAAGATGGCTTCCAGGGTCCACTTTCTGTTCTTAGATTTGGGTCTCCGATTTTGGTCTACATTGGTAAAAGGGGGTTTAAAGGGATGCGGAACAGCATTCCTATGTTTTTGGATACTGTGATAAACGAAGGCCTCTGACTGGTCAAAATTTATGAGTTGCTAGAAAAAGATAAAAATTGGTACTTAAAGGTTTTGAGGGACAATGAATACATGCAGTGATAAGACTGTGGAGTTGTTTGAGGTAGATGTGTAATGGTTCCCATTACAATCAGTACTTGTGTACAATGTTGGATTTGACTCAACTGAAGTGTACAGAAAGTAGTTAATAGGTTTTTTTTTTTTTTTGTCCCTGGCCCTAACAATACTCACTTTACCCAACCCACCTACCCCAGCACAAACACAGCACACATTTAGTATTTAACATTCTAACCACTACTTTCTACATGTACACTCTCAGTTGACCTGTTCAAAAAATTGTAAATAATTGATTTGATTTGTTTTATGTCTTATTAACAACCAAGGTCATTTATGTACATTTACATGCCAGGGTCAAAGGTTGATTGAGAGAAAACCCTAGCCAGCGGCTAGTACCCGGCAACCACCCCACATGGGATTTGAATTTTTTTGAAAAAAAAAAAAAAATGAATGGCCCTAATTAATGGTCATCGGACAATCTTGGCACCAGAGAACTAGGAAAAGATTTGAATAAAAGACTTTCAAGATGATGACTTTTGCGCCCATCCTTGAAGTTCAAAATGTGTTTAAAGAACACTTGGTTAGGACCATTTCAGGATCATTAGCTTAATTGCATTGATAGAACTTGAAAAGAAGTTCAAAGTTTGCTTATAAGATGGGGGTCAAAGCAAGCATCTTTGGTTTTTTGGTTCCAAACCATATCAGGATGATTTCATGCAAGTTTCAGCTAAATTGCACCAGTGGAACTTGAGAAGTAGTTTAAAATATTTTAGATATGGATGCTGTAGTGGCCATCTTGGATTTCCGATTGACCCGCAAAATAGTAATACTTGGTCGGGACCATTTAGGGATCCTTTCACACAATTTTCAGCTAAATTGCTCTTGTAGAACTTGAGAAGTTCAAAATCCGTTTTCAATATGACGGAATTGGTGGCCATTTTGGGTCTCGGATTAAATTGAAGAATAATAACTCTTAATAAGGACCATGTCAGATGATATCAGACACGTTTTTTTAATTAGCTAATTACATTGGTAGAAGTTCAAAATGTGTTCAAAATTTAGTTTACAAACAGGGTATGACAAACAACGGATAAAGCATGATCTTTATCCTGACCATTGGGGTCAACCTAATAAATTATCATGTTAAATTATAGTAAATATTTTCCCATTTGCCCTCCTACCCCCTCTCCCCCCTCCCCCCCCCCAACCTCCCCCTCCCCTCCTATGACAAACAACGGATAAAGCATGATCTTTATCCTGACCATTGGGGTCAACCTAATAAATTATCATGTTAAATTATAGTAAATATTTTCCATTTGCCCTCCTACCCCCTCTCCCCCCTCCCCCCTCCCAACCTCCCCCTCCCCTCCTATGACAAACAACGGATAAAGCATGATCTTTATCCTGACCATTGGGGTCAACCTAATAAATTATCATGTTAAATTATAGTAAATATTTTCCATTTGCCCTCCTACCCCATCCCCCCCTCTTCCCCCCTCCATCCCTCCATCCTCCCCCCCCCCCACCCTCCCATCGCCACTGGCAATCCCACTCTCACCCATAGCCATCTAAATCTTGGACGACAGGAAGAGACATTGTAATAAATTGTATGTAAAACAAAGGAATGAAAGGGAGTATAAAAGTGCCACATGTATTTAATACATGAAGAAAGAAAGAAAGAAAGAAAGAATGAGAGAGAGAGAGAAAGCGAGAGAGAGAGAGATAGAAAGAGAGAGAGAAAGAGGGAAAAGAAAGAGAGAAAAAGAGAGAGAGAGTGAAAGAAAGACAGAGAAAGAAAGCATTGTGCGTTGAATGAAAGCCCCCCTGCGAGGGGACATCTGTTTATATTTAAAAGGCTGACCCCAAGGCCCCAACCTTGGCAGCCATCAAAAGTTCTGGGGTATTAAAATATGTTTTTATGAAAAAAAAAAAAAAAAAAAAAAAAAAAAAAAAAAAAAAAAAAAAAAAAAAAAAAAAAAAAAAAAAAAAAAAAAAAAAAAAAAAAAAAAAAAAAAAAAAAAAAAATAAAAAAAAAAATTTGTAAATAAAAAAAAGTTTGTAAATAAAAAAAAGTTTGTAAATAAAAAAAATAAAAAAAAATACCATGTGTCAAGATGTCATAGTTATTTCAAATATTGCATATTTTCAGGATACCATGAAGATAGTGACAACCATAAGGACAGTGACACCCGAGAGCAGACATTCCTGGTTCTGCGGTCTCTATAGGATGAAAACCGGATATGATGTTTTCTTCATTCAGGGACACTGCACTGGACACCATTTGCCTGAACCCAATCTGCAAATTTTTGACTCGAAATCGAATGTTGAAGGTATTTTGCATGTACTTATACATATTTGGTAGTTGGCTTTTTTTAATACGGAGGCCTTCCTGTCTTGGTAACGACAATGTAAATTTGGGGGATTTTGGTCAAATGGGTAGTGTTGTTTGGTTTTGTAAGACATCCAGTACAGTCTTCTTTTTCAATCTTTAGTGTTTAAGACCGGTCATGAATAGATTATAGGTTCAAGCTGTAGGTCGGTGATTTTTATTGGGGTACTCTGGGTTCCTACAAGTAATTGATACATCCTTTAATGACCATGAAAATATAATCAATCTCTATAAAACCACTTTCTGTTTTTTGTGATCATTAATCATCTCCTTTCACGAATTCATTTTAGTCATTTAATCATTCATTTCTTCTTTTTCAGCTGTGCCTTGAAAATAGTATCTTTTGGGCCGACAAGTTTTAACAGCCTATTCCCAACTTGGAGACACTGCCAAGGGAAGTTATCTCATTTCATGAAAACACTAGACAGAGTTGCCTTTCCATAAATGACCTGAGCATTAATTTGTGAGTATAATTTGTCTTATATATATATATATATTACTCTTATGTACTTCTTTGGTTTAATTATCAGTGGTATTAATTTTTTCAAGTGAATAGTTGAGTGAAATTGGAGTTATCTCCCTTCACTGTCTGTAGGTCTTGGGTGAAGGGGCTGATTTAGAAGTCAGATGGTGTAAATTTAGAGGAGATTATTGTTATATGGTTTTATGAAAAAAAAACACACAAAAAACACGCACAAAAAAAATTAAAAAAAAAAAAAAAAAAAAAATACAAAAAAAGAAAGAAAAAAAAAAGAAAAAAAAAAAGTTTGTAAATAAAATTAAAGTTTGTAAATAAAAAAAAAACAGTTTGTAAATAAAAATAGACCATGTGTCAAGATGTCATAGTTATTTCAAATATTGCATATTTTCAGGATACCATGAAGATAGTGACAACCAAAAGGACAGTGACACCCGAGAGCAGACATTCCTGGATAGTGTGATTAGCAGAGCTTCATCAAAAATTAATGATGGGTGACCAGACTTGAAAACTCCATTTAACCTGGACAGTGGCAAACATTATCATTGTCGTCTATGGAAAATCATTTAGGTTCTGCAGTCTCTATAGGATGAAAACCGGATATGATGTTTTCTTCATTCAGGGGCACTGGACACCATTTGCCTGAACCCAATCTGCAAATTTTTGACTCGAAATCGAATGTTGAAGGTATTTTGCATGTACTTATACATATTTGGTAGTTGTTTTTTTTTAATACGGAGGCCTTCCTGTCTTGGTAACGACAATGTAAATTTGGGGGATTTTGGTCAAATGGGTAGTGTTGTTTGGTTTTGTAAGACATCCAGTACAGTCTTCTTTTTCAATCTTTAGTGTTTAAGACCGGTCATGAATAGATTATAGGTTCAAGCTGTAGGTCGGTGATTTTTATTGGGGTACTCTGGGTTCCTACAAGTAATTGATACATCCTTTAATGACAATGAAAACCTAATCAATCTCTATAAAACACTTTCTGTTTTTTGTGATCATTAATCATCTCCTTTCACGAATTCATTTTAGTCATTTAATCATTCATTTCTTCTTTTTCAGCTGTGCCTTGAAAATAGTATCTTTTGGGCCGACAAGTTTTAACAGCCTATTCCCAACTTGGAGACACTGCCAAGGGAAGTTATCTCATTTCATGAAAACACTAGACAGAGTTGCCTTTCCATAAATGACCTGAGCATTAATTTGTGAGTATAATTTGTCTTATATATATATATATATTACTCTTATGTACTTCTTTGGTTTAATTATCAGTGGTATTAATTTTTTCAAGTGAATAGTTGAGTGAAATTGGAGTTATCTCCCTTCACTGTCTGTAGGTCTTGGGTGAAGGGGCTGATTTAGAAGTCAGATGGTGTAAATTTAGAGGAGATTATTGTTATATGGTTTTATGAAAAAAACACACAAAAAACAATCACAAAAAAAAAAAAAAAAAAAAAAAAAAAAAAAATACAAAAAAAGAAAGAAAAAAAAAAGAAAAAAAAAAAGTTTGTAAATAAAATTAAAGTTTGTAAATAAAAAAAAAACAGTTTGTAAATAAAAATAGACCATGTGTCAAGATGTCATAGTTATTTCAAATATTGCATATTTTCAGGATACCATGAAGATAGTGACAACCAAAAGGACAGTGACACCCGAGAGCAGACATTCCTGGATAGTGTGATTAGCAGAGCTTCATCAAAAATTAATGATGGGTGACCAGACTTGAAAACTCCATTTAACCTGGACAGTGGCAAACATTATCATTGTCGTCTATGGAAAATCATTTAGGTTCTGCAGTCTCTATAGGATGAAAACCGCATATGATGTTTTCTTCATTCAGGGGCACTGGACACCATTTGCCTGAACCCAATCTGCAAATTTTTGACTCGAAATCGAATGTTGAAGGTATTTTGCATGTACTTATACATATTTGGTAGTTGGCTTTTTTTAATACGGAGGCCTTCCTGTCTTGGTAACGACAATGTAAATTTGGGGGATTTTGGTCAAATGGGTAGTGTTGTTTGGTTTTGTAAGACATCCAGTACAGTCTTCTTTTTCAATCTTTAGTGTTTAAGACCGGTCATGAATAGATTATAGGTTCAAGCTGTAGGTCGGTGATTTTTATTGGGGTACTCTGGGTTCCTACAAGTAATTGATACATCCTTTAATGACCATGAAAATATAATCAATCTCTATAAACCACTTTCTGTTTTTTGTGATCATTAATCATCTACTTTCACGAATTCATTTTAGTCATTTAATCATTCATTTCTTCTTTTTCAGCTGTGCCTTGAAAATAGTATCTTTTGGGCCGACAAGTTTTAACAGCCTATTCCCAACTTGGAGACACTGCCAAGGGAAGTTATCTCATTTCATGAAAACACTAGACAGAGTTGCCTTTCCATAAATGACCTGAGCATTAATTTGTGAGTATAATTTGTCTTATATATATATATATATATACTCTTATGTACTTCTTTGGTTTAATTATCAGTGGTATTAATTTTTTCAAGTGAATAGTTGAGTGAAATTGGAGTTATCTCCCTTCACTGTCTGTAGGTCTTGGGTGAAGGTGCTGATTTAGAAGTCAGATGGTGTAAATTTAGAGGTGATTATTGTTATATGGTTTTATGAGAAAAAAAACCCCAAAAAAAGAACAAAAAAAAAAAAGTTTGTAAATAAAAAAAAAAAAACATGTGTCAAGATGTCATAGTTATTTCAAATATTGCATATTTTCAGGATACCATGAAGATACATGTAGTGACAACCATAAGGACAGTGACACCCTAGAGCAGACATTCCTGGATAGTGTGATTAGCAGAGCTTCATCAAAAATTAATGATGGGTGACCAGACTTGAAAACTCCATTTAACCTGGACAGTGGCAAACATTATCATTGTCGTCTATGGAAAATCATTTAGGTTCTGCGATCTCTATAGGATGAAAACCGGATATGATGTTTTCTTCATTCAGGGACACTGGACACCATTTGCCTGAACCCAATCTGCAAATTTTTGACTCGAAATCGAATGTTGAAGGTATTTTGCATGTACTTATACATATTTGGTAGTTGGTTTTTTTTAATACGGAGGCCTTCCTGTCTTGGTAACGACAAAGTAAATTTGGGGGATTTTGGTCAAATGGGTAGTGTTGTTTGGTTTTGTAAGACATCCAGTACAGTCTTCTTTTTCAATCTTTAGTGTTTAAGACCGGTCATGAATAGATTATAGGTTCAAGCTGTAGGTCGGTGGTTTTTATTGGGGTACTCTGGGTTCCTACAAGTAATTGATACATTCTTTAATGACCATGAAAACCTAATCAATCTCTATAAAACGCTTTCTGTTTTTTGTGATCATTAATCATCTACTTTCACGAATTCATTTTAGTTATTTAATCATTCATTTCTTCTTTTTCAGCTGTGCCTTGAAAATAGTATCTTTTGGGCCGACAAGTTTTAACAGCCTATTCCCAACTTGGAGACACCGCCAAGGGAAGTTATCTCATTTCATGAAAACACTAGACAGAGTTGCCTTTCCATAAATGACCTCAGCATTAATTTGTGAGTATAATTTGTCATATATATATATACACCCGGGTATACAGTCAAACCTCGATGATTCGAACTTCGATGAATCGAATTTCTCGCTGTATCGAACTTTTTGTCTGGTCCCGAATTTCTTCACTATGTAACATTACTAACTAACCCATGTATGAATCGAAGTTTTGTTAATCGAAGTTCTCGATGTATCGAACTTTTTTCATGGACCATTTGTTATAGAATCATAGGTAACTGACACTCGATGATTCGAATAAAAATTTACCTGTACAGATCAGGTGTCATGTTTGCCGATACCCCGCGGCATGCTGTCACACCTAACTGTTAGCTGTCTCGTGACTGCCCTTCGCCGGACAATAGGGATTATGACAGCTTGTGTTGCTTGCTTGATATCATCAAGATAATTAATATCACTAATCAGGCCGATACACGGTGCTTTGTTTTTACAAGCTGCGTTATTAAATCATTAGTACGGCAAAGATACCGTTAGTCGTTTTGATGTTCGCCGCCACCATTGGTAGCGGTTTGTAGAATTTACGGAACAGTAAATAGCGAGCCACATTATTAGTAACTCATACTCAAAACTGTTACATTGCACAACTTTGGCATAAATACTGGAGCAAATCGATCGTTCTAAATCGAAGTATTTTGTAGGTGTTGTAGCTAGTGCTTTCTGTTCCTCCTTTTTATTTTCGTGTTTACCACGTGTTTTCGTTTTTATATTCATTCCGTAATATTAACCATCGCTTAAATAGTCACCAAACGAACACATGTACATGGGTTAGGCCTTGTACACGTAAGTCTTGTTTATAATATACGTATGTATTGCTAACGATAGCAATACATGTGATTAATTGCATATTTTGTTTTTATTTTGTTTTGCTTGTGGTAAATACAATGATTATAAAGTTTACGGAACGGAGACGACATGTACACAACTACCACAGTTGGTCATGGTAAAAAAAAAACATCCGTCTAATTTCAACCACGAATAATTCGAAGTCTCGATGTTTCGAAGTTTTTCTGACGGTCCCTTGAACTTCGATACATCGAGGTTTGACTGTATATATCATATTACTCTTATATACTTCTTTGGTTTGATTATCAGTGGTATTAATTTTTTCAAGTGAATAGTTGAGTGAAATTGGAGTTATCTCCCTTCACTGTCTGTAGGTCTTGGGTGAAGGTGCTGATTTAGAAGTCAGATGGTGTAAATTTAGAGGTGATTATTGTTATATGGTTTTATGAAAAAAAAAACCCAAAAAAAAGAACAACAAAAAAAAAGTTTGTAAATAAAAAAAAAAACATGTGTCAAGATGTCATAGTTATTTCAAATATTGCATATTTTCAGGATACCATGAAGATACATGTAGTGACAACCATAAGGACAGTGACACCCGAGAGCAGACATTCCTGGATAGTGTGATTAGCAGAGCTTCATCAAAAATTAATGATGGGTGACCAGACTTGAAAACTCCATTTAACCTGGACAGTGGCAAACATTATCATTGTCGTCTATGGAAAATCATTTAGGTTCTGCGGTCTCTATAGGATGAAAACCGGATATGATGTTTTCTTCATTCAGGGTCACTGGACACCATTTGCCTGAACCCAATCTGCAAATTTTTGACTCGAAATCGAATGTTGAAGGTATACATATTTGGTAGTTTTTTTTTTTTTTAATACGGAGGCCTTCCTGTCTTGGTAACGACAATGTAAATTTGGGGGATTTTGGTCAAATGGGTAGTGTTGTTTGGTTTTGTAAGACATCCAGTACAGTCTTCTTTTTCAATCTTTAGTGTTTAAGACCGGTCATGAATAGATTATAGGTTCAAGCTGTAGGTCGGTGGTTTTTATTGGGGTACTCTGGGTTCCTACAAGTAATTGATACATTCTTTAATGACCATGAAAACCTAATCAATCTCTATAAAACGCTTTCTGTTTTTTGTGATCATTATTCATCTACTTTCACGAATTCATTTTAGTCATTTAATCATTCATTTCTTCTTTTTCAGCTGTGCTTTGAAAATAGTATCTTTTGGGCCGACAAGTTTTAACAGCCTATTCCCAAAGTGGAGACACCGCCAAGAGAAGTTTTCTCATTTCATGAAAATACTAGAAAGAGTTGCCTTTCCTTAAATGACCTGAGCCTTAATTTGTGAGTATAATTTGTCTTAATTACTCCTTTAAATCGCTACTAGTAATAGAGTTCTACAGATGGTTCTCCGAAGGACCAAGCTGAGCTTATGTGATACCCCGGTGTCAAGTGTCCAGCCATTAACAATCAACTTTTTCAAACCACGTTCTGGTAGGAATTTAACAAATGACTATGGTTTGGGCACTGTTTGGCCCCCAAATCTGTCAGTTTTGCAAAACTGTTATTTAGGACATGCATTTCAAATTGTTGTAAGGCCCACTACCTTTCAGAAACAAAAAAAATCTTTTTTTTAAAAACAACAATAACATCAGAAAATGTATATTGATGGCCTAAGATGAGGTTACAAAGCCAAAAAATGCAAGATTCCTTCCGTAATCTATGTTAACAGTGAAGATTCATTTCGCTGGTTTGGCGTCTGGGGCAGTGATAGGTAACTAACATTCTGTAATTAGGATGATGGCAGGAAACATAAGACGACCGAGTTATGAAAATAAACATTTCTATTTTAAAAGTTAAAAGCCGTTTCAGAAAGGTATAAGTGGGCCTTTATTTGCAATGAAAGTTTTCTGGTCTTGCAAGTTTAGCTGCCATGGTTACCATCCAAAATATACATAAATAAGGAAAATGGGGATATTTTGATAATTTTTTATTAGGTTTTTGTCTAAGAAACCATAAAGTGCATCCTTGAGAAAAATTGATATTTAATGTCCCTATAAGTGCCCCTTCTACTTTTTGAGGCTTTAAATTTCAATATAAATAAAGATCTAGACTACACATAACTATAATTTCATCTTATTAAGCACCTTTTCACTTTTTCAACTTTTTAAACGCCCTGGGCGCTTATTAGGTCCAATACAGTACATCTGATTGAAGATCTTTTTAAGTAATATCAAGTTTATTTAAACATTCATTTAGTAAGAGGGTTAAATACGAAAGGGTGGTGCTAATGTTGCTGTGTAAATTTATCATTGTTTTATGGCTGTCGCTGCTGCTGGTTGAATTTATCAATATTGTCTGCTGTAAAGCACGTAATTTGTCACAATGTTAATGTTTGTGTCTTAAGATGTCACTTTAAGTCATAAGGCCACATGCATTCTCTCAAGCAAAGATGACATTGCTGCTTCTTCTGTTAGACAGGGGACCCCTCCTACCTATTGATGCCTCTTCTTGTGACGTATGAAATTCTCTCATCGAATATATATTGTTGCCATTTTTGTATCTTATTTTCCACTTAGATTGGCCATTAGGTTTGACTTGTGACTAAAGCTTTGGTCACAGGTGCCGCAATGATAATCCAGGCGGGCTCGGTGATTGCAGTTCAATTTTCTGAAGAATGAAAGTTCAAAAATAATCACATAGTCAATTTCATTGTTTTTGTCATCAACAGTGGCGTACCACTCCAAAAGCGTCCACATGAACTAGGGTGTACCGATTTAGGGTGGGATTACTGTTCTAGACGGAAAGAAAGAAAATGAGTAATCTGTCCCCGCAATTATCGGCAACCTTTCCGACTTATAGTTCATGTGGACACTTTAAGGGTAGTGCTGCACTGTAGGTGATAACTGCATTGAATTCATTGTGCGATTGCAGAAGAACTTTCGTTCTTCAATAAAAATTGAACTGCCATCACAAAAAGCCAACCTCGATCATCATTGTCACAACGATAATTCAGTCCGGCTGATTAATGATTATTTCATTTGATTGAAGAATGGTTTTATGACAATCGCAGGCAATTTCACCGCTTTTGTCACTAACAGCGATGCTCCACTCCAAAAGGATAAACAAAAACTAGAGTGTACCGGTTTAGGGCGGGGTTGCTTTTCTAGACGGAAAGACAGAAAATAAGTAATCCGTCCCCGTAATTATCGGCAACCTTTCCGACTTATAGTTAACGTGGACACTTAAATGAGTAGTGCTGTGCTGTTGGGGACAACTGCATTGATTTGACTGTGCGATTGCAGTAAAACCTTTGTCTTTCAATCAGAAAATGGAACTGTCATCACAAAAAGCCCGCCTGGATTACCAGTGGGGCACCTGTGACCAAAGTCCACAAATCAAAGCTGGTAAGTTGGCATGAGTCGGCTTCCAGTGCTAAATGAAGCAGAAAATTCATATGCAAAAATTGCAACAACACATACTCGATAAGATAAGTATCAACTGAACACGAAGATGGTTATCGGATGGTGAAGAAGACAAGCCTGTAGCAATAGAGAAAACATGAAGATTCGAGGGAAGAAGAAATAGCCAACAAGAATCCTTTGATACCAAAATCAGGTAGGCCAGATCTTGCTAAGGAGAAGGAATGGGTTAGAAAATATGAAAAATGCTCCAGCACAAGGACTTCTTTTGGTGACCTGTGAGGCTCTTGACTAAGTTTTAGTTTGGTGACACTTGCTGGCAATCCAAATACATATCTTTTTTTTCAAAAACCAGAACAGACGCTTGTGGTGATAAGCAGACTTCATTCACTAAAAACTGCCATGAAAAGTTGTATTTGAATTTTTAAATAAACTGCAGTTCTTTCCGGAAAACACCTTTCGGGTAAACCAACAAAATGACTAAAGAATCATGATGATGTTAAAATATTTTCCATTTGCAATTAGGTCTTGAATATTGGAAAGAGGAAGGATAGGTTTGAGTGAAGTATTTAAAAAACAAACCTTTTGACAAGATAAACTATATGAATAAACAATGGATTGGCTGTTTTTATTGATTTTGAAGTATAATTATTGTGATGGCTATGGGCAATCATGATTGGAGAAAAATGCTAGATTTTGAGAATTTCAAGCGGCCAAATGGGCCAAAAGTTATGTCATGGCATTGCTATATTTAATAAGGCTGGTTAATTACCAGGAACCTATTAAAAAACCACCAGATGTGAGCTCTTTTGTGAATACGTCTGTAATGATAATGATTAAAATTATCAAAATTTTAATTAATTTGTTTTATTAGATAGAGACACCCATCAGGATAGCGACAATCATCAGGATAGAGACAATCATCAGGATAGAGACACCCATCAGGATAGAGACACCCATCAGGATAGAGACAACCAATGACTGAAGCTCCATGATAGTGACCACTAGTGACCAACAGAGCTCCATTCAGGTAATGATAAAAGTCTTTATTTCCAAAAAAATGAATATTAAACATCTCATTATTATAATGTTTGTATAATAAACACATAATATGCAAAATTAAAAAAATCATGAGAAAAGTGTTTTGCAATTTTATTAAACATGTTGTTTTAAGTACATCTTTTTATATTACATTCAGTCAGATTGTAGTTTTAATGACAAATGACTATTCAAGTACTTGGTCAATAAATAACTTTGTTAGTAATATGCACAATCACAATCTATTAGGTTAGTTATTGTAGACAGAGAATATATTGTAAATATTTATAACACAGACAATTCTAAAATCTTCTAAATCTTTCTTCTGTAATCATTTACTGTAAAGCTCACATGAAAAGTTATATTGTAAAATTAAACTGCAGTTTTCATATAGGGATCTGAATTTTCTCTTCATTTGGTAAAGGGAGAAAACTAGATTTATGTGAAATAAAGAGACTTATTAATGGTTTTCCAGAGGTAGTGTCAATGTTTGTGTTACTTCAGATCTATTTTTCATTTTCTACACCTACATCAATTAGAAACAACATTTCGTTCCTGTAGATATGTATTTGTATGCACACATTTAGCTTGAAACTATTTTGTACCTTTAAATTTACTTTCCAAATTTGATTGGCCAATTCGAAAGGTCACCAGAACGTGACCCTAATAGGATATTCCTTTGTCAAATATAGGGATAAGAAGGAAAAGTATTTTCTTGTAGCATTCTAGTCAAATCCTTCCTATTTACCATTATTTTGAATTTTTATTAATACTTTGTCAAGTAAGGAACAAGAGATCCAGAGTATCTGTATCAGTGCATTTCAAAGATTTTAGTTGTTTGGTTGCCTGATAAGATCAATATCCTTCCCACAGCCAGTATCATCTGTGGACAGCCTCTCATGTACATAATCATTTATATTACTGCAGATAAAATTCTGAATTCTTTTCTCGGCTTTTATTTTCCAATTTTGAACTACATGTATTAGTATTTTTCAATTAATTTAGAATTTCAGATTATAATAACGTTTGTTAATGTTATGTTTTAGCCTAGAAGAGCCAGTAGGATCATTTTTAGCTCTTGCATTAACCAGTATATTTTTGAAAATAATTCTTATAATGAAAACCTTCCAAATGCCCTTCACAATCAATGTTATGGAAAATTTAAAGATAGCCATTGGAGTAAACAAACTATCTGATATCATGCTGTTTTCTGTGTAGTTTCTTTTCCAAATTCGCTTTATAGTATTCAATTGAAGAATATAGAAAAGTAAAGTTCTTTAATCCTTTTACTAACTCTACCAGACATTGACGAAAAACCTCCCAACTGACAGGACACAAACGACTAGACAGGACTGACATGGGAGGCGCGTACAAACTGACCCTATCATTAAAACTACTAATTCACATTCTCACTCAAAGGACTTCTTTCCTATATTCTTTAGGTAATAGTATTCCCATAAATTCAAAATTGTACATACATTCTTTAGTTAATAATATTACCACAATTCTAAATTGTATTATTTAATGATTAATTTGTAAGTTTAAAAAGATAAAGTAAGTTCATTGAAAGCAAATAAAATTATTTGAAAATATTGGAAATAAGTGTTCAAATTTCATTCTTCTACAAATACTGGCTTGAGCTAGCTATTATGACCATCTGTCTTCTAGAATATAACTTTGTTTTTAAAAACAAAAATAAAATTTTTGACACAAGACCAAGTATTAGCAGGGATTATATCATTGTCATTGTTAACGATTCAATTTTCAATATATTACGGAGTTATCTTCCTTAATTTCTAAATATCACTTAAATGTCAATATCGTTAATCATTCCTAAATTAAATAACATTATTTATTCTTTATATTGTGAACAAAAATTCGCAGAGTTAGATTATGGAGGTTATAACTGTTATTTTGAAATAAATACATTAAATTTATACGAGTTGTCTCCCTTATCATGAAGCTGCCATCTTAAGGATTTGTCGTTATTTGTTTTTAATTTTCTTTAGAGGGAGACAGCATCAATGATGATCATGGTAGTTTAATGTATATGAGAAATGAGTGAGAATTTTGAGGCAGGTTCCATACAGTGCTAGAACAGTATTTGTTATAGGAAATTCAGTGGTACATATATTCTCTGGGTCTCTTTGATAATTTAACTATTTTGTACAATTGGTACCGTCTCCACAATATTTTTATACAAAATCTCAATGTTGTAAATTACAAAATATTTTGTTGATCTACTGTCCCTAATTCCACAAAGCTCATTATTTTGTTTCAAAAACATTTTGTTACTTATATCCTAATTCTATCGAGTACAAATCGTTTCCAGTCACAGCGTTAATCAAAGAGTTTTTGTGATTTTTGTGTCTCTATTTGTAGCAAGTGGAATTATAACCTATTGGGATTTATTTTTACATTTCAATGAAGTTAAAAGAAATATTAATTTTTGGCAAGAAAAGCTGACAAAAAAATAACAAATTTTGTATCTAGATAAAAAATAAAGCGCACAGACCGTGTATTTTTATGATTGTTTTAGAAACAGCGATTTGTTTTCATTTTAACTGCAAATTTTTTTTGTGAAGCACTGAAAATTGTCACCTTGCATATAGTGTAGAGGGAATCACTATTGTATGTAAATTTGAGGTCTTTTTGTTTTTGAGTTTTTAAGTTCCAAAAAATTACACATGCTTAAAGATGCTCCACCGCCGACAGAGCATAAATAATATTCATCATTTAAACAATAATTGGTGTTTTAATCGTGTATATAATAGTCTAATTAACAAAAAAATGATATAAAATAATTTATTTTGCCTTTGATACATGCGCATTCAGTAGTTCATTCCATATAGGATATAGTGCCATGGAATTTTTTCGGGATGCAATGAATTATTTTTCATATTTTCAACTTGAAGTAAAATTAGAAGCTCAAACTTTTCAATGGTGGTAATGGTGTAAAGTAAGTAACTTTTGTAACTGAAGAAAAATACTAAATCGTCTGCTCCTGTTTTTAATAGTGAAAAAATACTATTTGTCAGCGGTGGAGCATCTTTAATCTTCCATAATGATATTTCAGTATAGAATGAAATTCGTCTTAAATGCCTCCACCATAGTTCACGACATATAAGTATCCGGTTCATACAATGCAATAGCTCAAAATAACCACACTACCATATTCTTTTTATTCCATTTTCAACTTTGATATGAACTCCTATTTCCAGAAATCTATATTATAGAAAAAAAAGTAAGTCATAGGGAAAAAATCGCATTTTTCACCAGAGCATCCTTAAAAGCTGGTAGATATTATCAGATCATGGTAAGATTAGAATAGCAGTGGTCTGACGGCCGTGAGAAATCAGGCTTGTTGTTAAAAACATTCGGACACATGGTAAATTTGTGGACTTCTACAAATTCCAGATTGATTTGTATATGTATGGTGTTATATTTAGTTCTTAGATATACAGTTTAATAAATTTTGTATCCTTTATAATTTAATTATAATGAGTCTGGTAGATGTATGCATTAGGCACACGAAGTATGTGCATTTGTAGGGTTCATGTCATCGACATATGTTTTATTATTTCTTTAGAATGTTTGTTTTATATTAATGTGCTAGTGTTCAAATTCAATTTCAAACAATTTATTGACAAATCTCGAAGTGATCAGACAGCAGGCATTTCCTATATAGGTCTTCTCCCTATGCAGTTTCACTTTTGTTTATAAATAATTTGTGCAGGAACTAATAATGTTTTTTCTGTTGTAGAATTTGGAATGATTTCTGTGTATATAAGTTGCAGCGTTCTAGTCTTTGTGTAGGATCCTGGAGGACCAGCATATATTGGACCTAACGATACAGAGATGTTTTGGAGGATACAGTGTATATACGTGCCACTGGATATTTCTTTCGTTTTAAGACTGTTCAATAAAGACTTTAGTATTTATTTCATTTACTTTAGTATTCGGTCACATTTTCATTTTCACGGCCTTCTTAAATCCAAAGACTGTTCAATAAAGACTTTAGTATCTCATTCGGTCACATTTTCCTCTTCACGGCCTTCTTAAATCCAGTATTTGAAATCTTAAGCATTGAGTGCTGGTGCACCTCCTGCTAACCTGCACTGCAGGATTTTTCAGGTTGGGTGGCTCGCTTGGTTTCACAAAAGGCCTTAGGACTCAGATATGTACATTTTACGCGTCCACTTACACCAGTCAGGCAGCAAAATTAATACAGTCTTCAAAAGAATATCAGTCTTGTGTTCTTATTTCAAATGAAATATTCAGAAATGAAACAATTTATGAACGGATAAGGTACGAAGCAGAACAAACATATCTTGTCTACACTGTTGGAGTAACTACTTATCCCAGTATTTAATTCGTATCTGAAACACAGTGCGTATAAGGATCCAGTGTAATATTGATACGTCATCCTTTAAGTGAATAGTCTAAAGGCTAAAGTTGGTAAGAATAGTGTAAATATATCCAGTATAATTGCTTATGAGGAAATTTTTACACTGAGCTTTTCCACTGGACAACATAGCAGAACTTGTCTGCCGTTTTGATATACATTGTACATGAACACATTTAGACCGGAGGGGCATTTGCAGACTAAAAAGATAATCTGATAGCATGTCTTGGTGATAAAATAACAGTGTTGGCAACTTGGTCACGTGACCTACGGCACCCCACTTCACTTTAAGCGATTAAAAAGCACATTTATTGGAATTAACATGTTACAAATTATACACAACCATATTTCAGTAATATTTATCTTTAATTCAACATGTCATTCAATGTCTTATACACAACTGGAGAAATCTGAGAAAACATTGTCAAATTCTATAATTTGTAACATGTTAGTTGGAATAAATGTGCTTTTTAATCGTTTAAAGTGAAGTGGGGTGCTGTAGGTCATGTGACAGAGTTGCCAGCCTTGACTTCAGACAATATTACTCATTACTGAGACATCTATAATAATATCTTTATTAAAACAAAAATACATTATTTTATTGATCCAGTCCTGTTCAAATATGCTTTTAAAGATATGCTCTTAAAACATGTTTCTATACACAATACATTAATGTACGGTAATCATGTGGAGAGGGCATATATAGGCTTTGTCTGCTGCCCGACCCAAAATTGAATCTTTGAATTTAATAAAATATTTTGAAATGAAAAATATGTGCCTGACTATTCACTTTAAAGGTGGGGTTCAATCAAATATTGCAGTGTTAAAGGTCTAGGTATATTTCATCTTTATGCGAGATATTTTATCGATTTTGCCTATTTAAAAAGGATTAAGAGCCTACAAGATAACTTCTCACATTATTGTGGGTATCTGTCAAGGGGTCCCCTTGTATCCACCTATTGAACATATTTTTGATTTTTTTTTTTTAAATATTTCTGCTAATGCAAATGGTTTTATTCTTTATCTTATATCCATTTTGACAAGGGATAAATGTTAAGGTTTTTAGGTTTGCTTAACATATTTGACATGTTATCTATTTTTGTCCACACTTTTAGATTATAGAAAAAAAAATGGCCATGAGACTGATCTTTAAGCAGATACCTTTTCAAAAAAAAAAAAAATTAAATTAAATCCGGGAAAATAGCTTTTCAAATGCTAGAATGTAATCAATGATATTTTTTTCTAAAAAGTCAACATTTGCCCTAGGCGACATTAAATTCAAACTTGACCATAGGTACCCTAATAAAACAACAATTAGTGATAGAATTATGTAAACTAACATATTTATACACTGAAATTAGTGCATTTTTATTATTGTATTTTCCCTAACATTATAAAAAGCTGAACTAGATATGCTCTTTTTTAATGTCAGAAATCAAATAGTAATTAAGAAAACATGCATTTTGTCATCTGCTATTTAAACTTAAAAGATGTTTTCTTCTGTCGATAAAACTTTTTCAATTTGCATTAAAAATATATCGATTAAAGAGCGGAAAAGAAAAAAGATTTTTAAATGAAATGTGTTACAATATGAATTTTAACCAATTGGGGACATAGATTTCTTTAGCATGGCATTTTATAACTGCTAAGTATCTTATTTAGCATACCGTATTTGACCCCATAAGTGCCTAGGGCGCTTAAAAAATTAAAAAAAAAATGAAAAAGCGTATAAGACGAAATTATTGCAAATCTATACAGTTTTGTGTATTTTGGTCTTTATTTATGCTTGGGCAATAATGAAATGGAGGCCTCAAAAAGGGGGAGAGGCCCTTATAGGGACATGGATGCTTACTGGGTTGAATATGGTACTTCAAAATCCCATATACCAAATTTCACTTGCAATTGTAAATCTGATAACATCTAAATTGCAACCAAAATGGGGCCTCCATTTTGTTTCCATGGTAACCGATCTTTTTGAAAGTAATATCATGCTATTTAGCATATCTCATAATCACTTTATTATACCAATTTCTCTTAATTCTGACAAATTAAATTTCAAATTATCAGAGCACTTCTTTGCTACCCTGGCAACCAATATTTTCAAAGGTGTTACCATTGCATTTAGCATGTGAAATTATCACTATATATTATTTTTAACTTAAACACATGAAATCAGGACATCTATAATACAAATTGTATTAAACTTTTGAAATATATGAAAGTTTAGTTTTAGTATTGCTCCATAAATAAGATACATTTGAAATAATTTCGGAAGGTTTCACAAAAATTCAATGTCTTGATCTGATATTGAGTGATGTAAATTTTTCTGCATGCTCGAGTTTGAGTCCGAATTAGGTTGAAATGGTACAGACGCATTATCACTGAAGATGTTTTTATGGTCCATGGTATCGTGTAAGTCAGGTGACTTGTCTACGTCACTGTCCAGCTGCGATTGGTCAGTTTTATTTGTTGGTGTAACTTTGTTCCTCTCTGGACCGTCTCCATTAATTAAAAGTCTTTGTTGTGTTTTACGTTCTAATTTCTCCTTTAGTTCCTTTACTCTATCTTCCATCTGTAACAGGAAAACAGGTTATGTATAATAACAATACTGTCCTTTTTTGGTTTTGATCAGCAAAAGTCTTATAACACTTCAAATTTTCAGGTTTTGGCATAAGATATAAATTGTGTTTTTCCTGCAAAGTAGTTTTAAATTGTACTGATCTAATATCTTTGTAGGCTTAATCAATTCCTTCTCCGTCACCAGAATATTTTCTAAGCCTCTATTGTATTGGAACTCAACACGTCCACATAATTTTTGTTTTATCTTTCTTTCTTTTAGTTTTGTTTTATCTTTCTTTCTTTTAGTTTGAGATGATGAAACATTTTATCATACGATAAGAACAAATATTTTTTAATAGCAAGACTTCCTTTTCAAGACTGTACCGGTAAGTTAATTACCTCTGAAATCTGTTTTTTGAGGCCTTAATCATTTTCTATAAGCAGCCTCTGATGTCTTTCTTCTTCCTCCTTACTGGCCACAGATTCAGACATGGCCCGCACTTCCAGATGATTTTTCTTTGGATTGCGACTTATTTCAACAATCTATCACAGAATTCAATGGAAGATTAGTCAATTTAAAAAAAAAACCCAAAAATGGATAAAAGATATACAGAATGAAGGAAAAGATACGATATTCAGACAGGACATGTATGTAGAAATAGCTTTATCTGACATAAACAGAACCCTATAACTGGTTATTTTCTTGTCAAATAATATGAATAAGAAGAGCTAACATAAATAGATGAATATACCTTAGGTACAAATATGAGGCCCCTAGACAGAAAACTGCATAAAAGAATGGCGAGGGCTACGAAGGCAAAGCTGGCATCTTGTTGGTTACTGATGATAAGAGTGATGGGAGCTGTTATCACACACAACACCTGTAACAGTGAATAGTCAGATCTATAATGATTAAATGTACAAATCAGGTGAGTTAGTACTATGATTTTTGAAGCACTACAAAATCAATTATATTGCCCAAAGCTTTAATAATAATCCATATATATAAGTGAAGTTGATCTTCAATTCAGTCTTTTTGTCAACTTTGCATATAACAGAGTTATCTGCCCTTGACCAGTAAAATTGTCTTTTTTTTTAATTTTTAACTCCTCAAAAACACAAATGGCATCATAATCAATGTATTTAGTTAGAGAAGATCAACCACAATGTAACAAGGACATAGTCATTCAGATCCCCCGCCAATGGAGATATCAAAGCTGAAGTAAGTTTGATTGTGGAGACTTATGTGTATGAAAAAAAACAGGAAAAAGGAAGTTGAGCTAAAGAAAGATGGAGTATAATTCAAGTAGAGCGGGGCTGCAATTGTTGAATCAGGTATACAGCCTTGACATTTATATTCGACTATATACACAAAGATGGGTGGAGTTTTGCAAAGTAACATTTACCATTTACCATGATATTTTCAGCAATGTTTCCATGGTAACGGAAAAAATGCAAAAAATGAAAACCTAAAAATAGCAAAAGGAACTACTAGACCATAAAAAGAATGTGTCTATGAAATTTCGTGGAAATATCTCTGCTGGTTTTCCAGTTATGCTGCGGAAACGAACCTGGTACAAAAATATGATATTTTCAGCAATGTTTCCATGGTTATGGAAAAAGTGCAAAAAATGAAAACCTGAAAATAGCAAAAGGCACTACTAGACCATAAGAACAATGTGTCTATAAAGTTTCATGGAAATATCTCTGCTGGTTTTAGAGTTGTGCTCCGGAAACGATTCTTACACAAAAATCTGCCATTTTCAGCAATGTTTTTCCATGGTTACAGAAAAAAGTACAAAAAGTGAAAACCTTAAAATAGCAAAAGGCACTACTAGACCATAAGACCAATGTGTGTATGAAGTTTCGTGGAAATTTCTCTACTGGTTTTAGAGTTGTGCTCCGGAAACCATTTGTACAGACGGACAGACGGACGGACGGCTGGACGGACGGAACCCATTTGTATATCCCCCGCCAACTTCGTTGGGCGGGGGATAATAACATATGTTAGAACTTACCACCACATTATAATCAATGTATTTAGTCAGAGAAGATCTTTCAACAACAATGTAATTACATATGATAGGAGAACTTACCACCACATTATAATCAATGTATTTAGTTAGAGAAGATCTTTCAACAACAATGTAATTACATATGATAGAACTTACCACCACATTATAATCAATGTATTTAGTTAGAGAAGATCAACCACAATGTAAATACATATGATAGAACTTACTACCACATTATAATCAATGTATTCAGTCAGAAAAGATCAACCACAATGTAATTACATATGATAGAACTTACCACCACATTATAATCAATGTATTTAGTCAGAGAAGATCTTTCAACCACAATGTAATTACATATGATAGAACTTACCACCACATTATAATCAATGTATTTAGTCAGAGAAGATCTTTTAACCACAATGTAATTACATATGATAGAACTTACCACCACATTATAATCAATGTATTCAGTCAGAAAAGATCAACCACAATGTAACTACATATGATAGAACTTACCACCACATTATAATCAATGTATTCAGTCAGAAAAGATCAACCACAATGTAAATACATATGATAGAACTTACTACCACATTATAATCAATGTATTTAGTCAGACAAGATCAACCACAATGTAATTACATATGATAGAACTTACCACCACATTATAATCAATGTATTTAGTCAGAGAAGATCTTTCAACCACAATGTAATTACATATGATAGAACTTACCACCACATTATAATCAATGTATTTAGTCAGACAAGATCAACCACAATGTAATTACATATGATAGAACTTAATTACCACCACATCATAATCAATGTATTTAGTCAGAGAAGATCTTTCAACCACAATGTAATTACATGTGATAGAACTTACCACCACATTATAATCAATATATTTAGTCAGAAAAGATCAACCACAATGTAATTACATATGATAGGAGAACTTACCACCTCATTACAATCAATGTATTTAGTCAGAAAAGATCAACCACAATGTAATTACATATGATAGAAGAACTTACCACCACATTATAAATACTCATTCCTACAAATCTAGAGTCATTCACTTGTTTCAGCTTGACGCTCCTCGTCTCATAGGCCAGGAATATACCAAACAGTAGCAGAATTCCTTTGTAGCCATATATCACACCTGTTAAAAAACACATGTACAGGTATCAATTCTCATGTCACAACATTATACAATATCTACAATGATGTCCAGTGTATTAATGGAACATTTGCATTAACTCTGCTGGAACACCACAGCTATCGGGGAACAGCCTAGTTGACTTTTGTTGAAATTAGAACATTAATTGAAGAAGGGCTTGGACTTGTGAGGGGGGTTGGTTAGTTCCATAATTTGTACATAAGGATGCTACCATTGCATTATGAGTGCTCTCCCATGCTTAGAGAAGTCGTTTCTATGGAAAAAGGGAAATAAATTTACCCCTTTGACCCCGCCCCCACAGGCCCCTGATGGGTCTGTCCCATCATTTGCACAATTTTGAATCCCCACCCTATAAGGATGCTACCATTGCAATATGAGCGTAATCCCATGTTTAGTTGCAAACAAGAAGTCGTTTATATTGAAATAGCAAAATTGACCCCTTTTCACCCCACCCCTCAGGCCCCCGGAGGGTCAGCCCCATCATTTGTACAATTTTGAATCCCCACTCTATAAGGAAGCTACCAATGCATTATGAGTGCTAGCTACTATTGCATTATGAGTGCTATCCCATGCTTAGTTTCAGAGAAGAAGTCGTTTATATGGAAATAGCCAAATTAATCCCTTTTGACCCCACCCCTCAGGCCCCCGGAGAGTCAGCCACATCATTTTTACAATTTTGAATCCCCACTCTATAAGGATATAGATATCTTAGCCCAATGAGATATTGTCTCCTCTAAGCCCAATGGGATATTGTCTCCCCTTAGCCCAATGAGATATTGTCTCCCCTTAGCCCAATGAGATATTGTCTCCCCTTAGCCCAATGGGATATTGTCTCCCCTTAGCCCAATGGGATATTGTCTCCCCTTAGCCCAATGGGATATTGTCTCCCCTTAGCCCAATGAGATATTGTCTCCCCTTAACCCAATGAGATATTGTCTCCCCTTAGCCCAATGGGATATTGTCTCCCCTTAGCCCAATGGGATATTGTCTCCCCTTAGCCCAATGGGATATTGTCTCCCCTTAGCCCAATGAGATTTTTTTTGTACACAGTATTGAAAGTTCAAGAAATTGAACAGGACCTAAAGTAGAGTGGAATGTCGTACCTACCTAGCCAGATTGAGATATTTTTTGAGGTACAGTGTTCTAACTCTGGTTGTAGTTTGATGTCTTCATCAAGTTTTTTTTTCTTCAAATATTTCAACTTCTCTGTACAGTGGGTCCAGCACCTGCCATGTGGTCAATATCGCTACATCTATGGTCAGTATAACACTGAGGACAGTAAACAGTTCACACCACCTCACCACCTGTTAACAGAGACAAGAGGCATAAAGGGCCTGTAATACAGCTACATCTATGGTCAGTATAACACTGAGGACAGTAAACAGTTCACACCACCTCACCATCTGTTAACAGAGACAAGAGGCATAAAGGGCCTGTAATACAGCTATATCTATGGTCAGTATAACACTGAGGACAGTAAACAGTTCACACCGCCTCACCACCTGTTAACAGAGACAAGAGGCACAAAGGGCCAGTAATACAGCTATATCTATGGTCAGTATAACACTGAGGACAGTAAACTGTTCACACCACCTCACCATCTGTTAACAGAGACAAGAGGCATAAAGGGCCTGTAATACAGCTACATCTATGGTCAGTATAACACTGAGGACAGTAAACAGTTCACACCACCTCACCACCTGTTAACAGAGACAAGAGGCATAAAGGGCCTGTAATACAGCTATATCTATGGTCAGTATAACACTGAGGACAGTAAACAGTTCACACCGCCTCACCACCTGTTAACAGAGACAAGAGGCACAAAGGGCCAGTAATACAGCTATATCTATGGTCAGTATAACACTGAGGACAGTAAACAGTTCACACCGCCTCACCACCTGTTAACAGAGACAAGAGGCACAAAGGGCCAGTAATACAGCTATATATATGGTCAGTATAACACTGAGGACAGTAAACAGTTCACATCGCCTCACCACCTGTTAACAGAGACAAGAGGCATAAAGGGCCTTTAATACAGCTACATCTATGGTCAGTATAAAACTGAGGACAGTAAACAGTTCATACCGCCTCACCACCTGTTAACAGAGACAAGAGGCACAAAGGGCCTGTAATACAGCTACATCTATGGTCAGTATAACACTGAGGACAGTAAACAGTTCACACCACCTCACCACCTGTTAACAGAGACAAGAGGCACAAAGGGCCTTTAATACAGCTATATCTATGGTCAGTATAACACTGAGGACAGTAAACAGTTCACACCACCTCGCCACCTGTTAACAGAGAGGCACAAAGGGCCTGTAATACAGCTACATCTATGGTCAGTATAACACTGAGGACAGTAAACAGTTCACACCACCTCGCCACCTGTTAACAGAGAGGCACAAAGGGCCTGTAATACAGCTATATCTATGGTCAGTATAACACTGAGGACAGTAAACAGTTCACACCACCTCGCCACCTGTTAACAGAGAGGCACAAAGGGCCTGTAATACAGCTACATCTATGGTCAGTATAACACTGAGGACAGTAAACAGTTCACACCACCTCACCACCTGTTAACAGAGACAAGAGGCATAAAGGGCCTTAATACAGCTATATCTATTGTCAGTCTAACACTGAGGACAGTAAACAGTTCACACCGCCTCACCACCTGTTAACAGAGACAAGAGGCACAAAGGGCCTGTAATACAGCTACATCTATGGTCAGTATAACACTGAGGACAGTAAACAGTTCACACCACCTCACCACCTGTTAACAGAGACAAGAGGCATAAAGGGCCTTTAATACAGCTATATCTATGGTCAGTATAACACTGAGGACAGTAAACAGTTCACACCGCCTCACCACCTGTTAACAGAGACAAGAGGCATAAAGGGCCTGTAATACAGCTACATCTATGGTCAGTATAACACTGAGGACAGTAAACAGTTCACACCGCCTCACCACCTGTTAACAGAGACAAGAGGCATAAAGGGCCAGTAAGACCTGCATGCTACTAAAGCAACTCAGAAGTGGATGAATGTAATATGATGAATACCTCTTTTTTCTAAATAACTGGTTAATAATTTAAATAGGTCTTGAAACAGTAAATACCATCATACCAATTTTGGTGATTACAAATTGGACTGGCATCTCCACACAAGTGATCCAAGTGACTTTGAAACTAGATTTTATGCATCAATCCAAACATTCCAATTGCTCATATCCCTCATTAACGTGGACAGTTTATGATTTTGATTTTAAGGAAAAGTGTATGGATAAACAATGAGCACTTCTCAGATTGAATTTTCATCAGTTCTTTCCCCTTGTAATAAATGGTCATTATTTTAAGTGATTACGTAAGATAACACACATTTTAATTAGCCCATCTCTTGCTTTAACTCCATGGTTACCCCTTAGTTACCTTTCTGTCTTTTTCGTTGGCTGTGGTGAGTCTGTGAACCGTCCAAATCTTGGAAAACATGCCTCCGTATGCAAATGTAAATCCAAAAGACAGCATCCATGCTCTCAACTGTCAAAAGAAATCAAACGTTAGTGTAAAGTTCTAAATATATGGTAAGGTTACAATAAATTGTTGCTTATGATATTCATGCAGTTTACATTTTCTTGCATTTAATTAAATGCAATTTCATTAATTTGTTGCGTTTGCCTGCTCTTCTGTAATCTAAAGAATACAATCTTCAATAGATGTCAACCAAAATAATGGAAAATGATCTCTTTGCTTATCAAATTTTAAAGAACCCTACCGATGCATATCCTTGATCTAATTATTCTGTATGCTAGTGTTTACAACCTATGAACTTCTATGACCCTCTGTCGTTGGAAAAAAAGTTAGTACTTTTCTCAACAGGACTTGACTCTCACAATCATAAGATGTACAAGTCTACTAATGGGTAGTTTTAGTAAGTTAGTGCTGAATATCTCTGACCTGACAGATGAGGGGGTAGAGTTCTGGGGAAATGAACTGGTTGTCAAGGCCAAACTGTAGGATACACATGAGACAGAGGATACACACAAACACTGTCGAATTGTTTACACTTGGCTGGGAGTATGCAATACACCTGTACAAACATATCAAAGTGAAAGAAAATGATCAAATATGGTGGTTAATTTATAGTCATTATACACAGGCAAAAGTGCCACGCATGTAAATCATGCGTGGCAATTTTCATGTGATTTTCACATGAATCTCATGCGTAAATCATATGACTTTTTGACACGCATGATTTTCGCATGAAAATTTCATGTCATTCTCATATGATTGTCATGCGATTTACATGTCATTTATTTCACACATGAGAATCGCATGATTTATATTTACATGTGAAAAACATGCGTATGATACATATGAATATCACATGAAATATATTACATGTAAGAATCATTACTGAATTTCCATCCGATTTTTCTTTTCCTAAATTTTGATATTTTTACTCTGTTGCAATATCTCATGTCATTTTTCGGTATGTTCTATAGAATCTGTTTTCTCGTTAACTGTGGATTGAGTGTTAGAGACTATATTGTATGGGCGATATTAGCCCGAGATACTCTGGCCCTGACACCAGACTTAGACATTATGACAGATAGACGTCTGGTTTAGGGCCAGAGCGCAGTAGTACTCGAAAACCTGGAATAAGCCGACTCTGTTTGGTATCGGGCAAGGTACTCTCCTGAGATATAGCGGTAACAAACTTTAAGGATGTATTCTTCTGAGGTTTCAGTCCTGTTGAAGTCTCGTTTCAACAAAGATCAAAGAAGTTATGAGATTTTCAAATACAATTAATCAATATCTGTAGCAAGTTGCCAGGTGCAAATTTTGTAAAAAAATTACAGTTCTAACTTTAGCAGATTTTTTTATTCGGGGATTTTAAGAAATGGCCAATTTGGCGGCCATTTTGAAATTGTGTCTTTTTTTCGCTTTGAGTAAAGCCAAAGTTTTACCATTTTTTACTGAAATTGTTTTTACTTAAATCATCACTGCACCAGCATTTTTAGCTGTATCGAGCTAATTTTTGCTGTAAATCTTTACTTGGCTCGTGATAATTAAAATATTGAGCATTAATGTGTGAAATGATTCACTTTTTTCACTTTATTTTTACATTTAATGGTAATTTGAACACCTTTATTTTTTACTCTAAAATACTGAAAAATAACAAATATTTAAAGGGACAATTCAGTCTAAGAGAACGTTAAAATTTGTACATGTATCGGAAAAAACCAGTTCTAATGGTAATTAGATCAGTCGGTTTTACTGTGATATGCCTGAAAAGCCCACGGTGGCGACTTGTGTGTGAAATGTTCAAAGTCGCTCGCTGTCCGCCATTACACACTGTGGTCAAACTTCTTGTATGCCGAACCCTGTCCCTTGCTCGTAGAGTAATGCAACTTTTGTCTAGAACTGCTCAAATTGCTCTGACAGTAGTGTGTTTACCTTATTAGGTGCATTGTCTTGCCTACAAATCATTTTATCACCTTCTCAATGGTTATGAAGTTCATATGTTAAACGGGCGTGACTTTGGCTCGGTAAAGGTACAGCGTTCATATTGTACCTGCTTAATCGTATTGATCAACGATTTGATATTTCAACGATATAAATTAAAATACTTAACAATGTCGAGATATTTATAAATGTTTTACGTTATATGTTTCATAAGAAATGTAGAACAATACATTTATGCTATATTTTGCTTCTTGGTTATGCAAAAGAATTAGCCTGAGTGAATTGTCTCTTTAAGTGGGGCAAAAAAGTCAGCACATGGACCCCCCATTTTTCTGCCTGATTTTGAAAGAACAACCCTTTCCCTATTGATATGCAAAATATAAACAAAAGTTTAATACCAGAACTTTTTCTATTAAGGGTTAGATTTTGCAAAAATGGCTGAAAATGGTGCATTTTGTAGCTCAAAATTAAGGGGTAGGGGTAGCATATGTTGTTATTCTGAGAAAAAATATTAGTCTTATTAATCAAAACTGGTATATTTTAAAAGAAGACTACTGGAAAATAAATTCTACAAACATTAATACATATGAAACACCTCATTAGGAAATTATGGTTTTAATCTCTTGTGTATATGGTCAAAACGGCAAAATTCCCATAAAATCCAATATTTTGTCAACTAGGTATATTTGAGTGACAGTAGCTCAAAAACGAACACACGGACATATGTTTTTTCTTTCATTTTCTTTCATGGTATGAACTCCTCTTTCCAAAAATCTATATGAGAAAAAAAAGTTTAATACAAGAAAATTTCGACATTTTTAACTATTAAAATCCAAGATGGCCGCCGGTCAGCAATCTTGTTGACCGATCAGTCGCAAAATGCAATATGCACAACTATAGTCCTAGGAGAACTTACATATGAAATTTGAGAAAGATTCCTTCAGTACTTCCTGAGAAATAACGGTAACAAACATTGACTATCAAAATCCAAGATGGCCGAAGGTCGGCCATCTTGTTGACCGATCGGTCCCAAAATGCAATATGCACAACTAGGGTCCTAGGGGAACCCAGGGGTGTAAAAATTTATTTCAAAGCACTAGCCCAGGGCTAGTAGACACCAAAATCTCACTAGCCCGGCCTAAATATCTACTAGCCCAGCCAAAAAAAAAGGAAAATTTATAATACCAGTATTTTTTATACTGTATAAATTCAAATATTTTTAATTGAGTGAGTTTTTTATTATTATTTGCATCTACTTTTTGGCTGCCTGCTGCAGGCATGGCTTTGCTGCCGACTTTTTGAGGAATAGATTCCAGTTCTTTAACTTCGTTTTTGTAACTATTAAAATTTACTGATCTGATAGCTGAGATGACTTATTTGATGGTTTGTATATTGTTTTTCTAGAACTTGTGTTGCAAATTACGTAACTTTCACATGAAATGCTATGCATCACTATTCACTGTGGTGATCGGGAGGCCTACTGTACCTGTCTACAATCGTAAATAAATTATACAACATGACTTTATATTAAGATTTAAAGTAAGATACGAATATTACATAGAATTGCAATGTTTTAAAGTGTTATTATGACTTAATATTGATGTTTTTCGTTTTGAAATATCTTTGAAAAAAGTCACTAGCCCCGGGCTAGTATGGCTAAAATTTCCACTAGCCCAAGCTGAAAATTTTGTAGCCCCGGGCGTCGGGCTAGTGGATTTTTACACCCCTGGAACCTACATATGAAATTTGAGAAAGATTTCTTCAGTACTTTCCGCGGAAAAGCGGTAACAATCTTTAACTATCAAAATCCAAGATGGCTGCCTAGCGGCCATCTTGTTAAGTGATTGGTCCCAATATGCAATATGCATAACTAGACCTCTAGGGGAACCTACATATGGAATTTGAGAAAGATTTCTTCAGTAGTTTCCGCAGAAAAGCGGTAACAATCTTGAACTATCAAAATCCAAGATGGCTGCCTAGCGGCCATCTTGTTGACCGAAATGACCAAAATGCAATATGCACAACTAGGGTTCTAGGGGAATCTACAAATGAAATTTGAGAAAGATTCCTTCAGTACTTTCCGCAGAATAGTGGTAACAATCTTTAACTATCAAAATCCCGAATGGCTGCCTGGCGGCCATCTTGTTGACCGATTCACAGGGACCTGGCACGATTTTTTTAAACTAACAGTATACATATATATATATACTATAGTATCAAGGGGGGAAGTTTCTAGTATAGCGGACCCCGGAAGTTTAGAAACATAATAATCAGTGCGCATGTCAGAGGTTGCTACGGATCATGTAAATATGTCGCCATTTTGAATCACCGCTTCGAAGAGCCGACGGGGGTTCGGGGGTGAAACCCCCGAGAAAAGAAAAAAACCAACTCAATTTTACATCTTGAACTCATCTTAACTGTTTTTGTAGCATTTTAAATATTTAAAAAACAATTCTAGGACGTTTGAAAGGAACTTTGGCCTCAATGTGATCTTCGATAATGTTTGGACCATGGCCAGCACATGTGAACACCGATTCGCTGTCTTTTCCAAATTTTCCTCTGTTGAGCAATATTTACCTGACAAACTGAATAATGATCCAATTTCAATAAGCCAGTGGATGGATATTGCCACGTTTTCATTATTTCTGTCATATATCCTTCATTCGAATCGTCACCATCGTAAACTACACGTGTACTTGTGTTTACAAATAAAATCAAAGTCCGTAAAATCACTCATTGCGCATGTTCAGCGCGTGCTCGGCTGACAACCAAAACGAAATCCCGAATTTTTTCCTCGTACAGTCTACAATGTTTTCCGCATGATCCTTAGTTAAAAACTTTGTTGAAAACTTCAGTTTTTAACCAAAAAAGGACACGGTAAGCTCAAATTTTAACATTTTTTTGCATAAAAACCCATATTTTTAATTTTTGACCGCCCGCTCACGCGGTCTCTATATATACAGGTCGCCGTCAATAAACTCGTGATATTTCGCGGAAAAAATGGGGTCCGCTATACTAGATGTGTTCCATCAAGGGTATGAACTCGGCAGTAGAGAAAAACGGACCTATTTTTTTAAAACCGTGATTATTTTAATAAATCGGTAATATACAACATTGACTGATATCTTACCTTAAAGAGAAATAATTTATCTTTCCATTGAGGGCTTGATGAACAAAATTGGCCAAGTATTGACGAAGTTATGGCTTGATGAATCGGGAAATTTAAGAAAAATATGCCAGGTAGACATTTTCCTGTCCGGTCTAAATGTCGTCTCGGCTCTATGGGCACCTCAAAAACCAAGCCAAAATCACAAAATTTACGCTTGTGGTGGTAAAAAGTACCCATACACAATCTCCTTTGGAGGTGTCATGACCCGTACTTTGTAGAAACTCCATTTAAACATCGTGTAGCTCACTTACTTTAAACCGTCACCGCCATGTTCTTTTTTCTCTCGGGACGCTTCTCGACTTTACATATCGTGACTACATTATGCAAAATTATGTAATGTTGTGCTAATGGGTAAAACTCGAGAAGCGTTCCGAAGAACAAATGAACATGGTGGTGACGGTTAAAGTAAGTGTGCTACACGATGTTTAAATGGAGTTTCTACAAAGTACGGGTCATGACACTCCAACTTCCAACGTTAGCATACAGGCGGTCACGTGGGATACCTTAGAGCTGATAAAACCGTTGTAATTAATTTGCCAGGGTTCAGGTACGCATAGCAGCATTGTTTTATAGCAACATTCAGTGTTTCGAAGACTATCCAGCATGTACATGTAAGTATCAACATCGTTGTTTTTAAATGTCGTTTATTTTTTAAACTGGGCAACGAAAAAGTCCCAATATCAAATGTACACTCCCCATTGAATGTTACACATAAAGTTCGTCAAACAGAACGCTTTTTACAATGCACTTTTGCATTTTATATGTGATTTATCAACCTTACACTTGTAATTACTTGCCGTAGAACTTAGAGTACCAGACAATAAAAACTAACGAATCATTCATGTGTTAATCAATCGTTACAGGAGACTCTGGTGGAAAGAATTCTAATTTTCTTTTTGTCTGAATAAAATATATTTAATTATAGGGAACTATGCTAACGAATATATTATTTCAATAATGTAACTAGCATTAGTCATATAATAATTACAGATATTTTGGATACTGAGTAACATTTCTCCAGATATACAATCAGAAGTAAAACGATAACGTACATGTAGCATGAAATATTACACCTACACACTATGAAAGTTCAAATTCTGCTTTTTATTTTGTTAATCAGCATTGTATAAATATTCTCTCATCTCATAGGTACAGCAAGATATATATAGGGAATTATCATTTTTCCTATTTCATATTGTGATAAATACTGTTGTTTGCCGCGTTTACCTTCGGTGCTGTATCGCATTGACATTCCTCTTATTCCTCTACCTCATAGTAAAAAATGTGTCATGACACTTTTTGATTAAAAAGTGTCATGACAGATTTTTTTTTATTAAAGAATTATTTGCCCGACACTTTTCGACTAAAAAGTGTCATGACATTTTTTATTTTATAAAAAATAATGGCAGGCCGCTCTCGGCCATCGTAGTCATGACCCGTACTTTGTAGAAACTCCATTTAAACATCGTGTAGCTCACTTACTTTAAACCGTCACCGCCATGTTCTTTTTTCTCTCGGGACGCTTCTCGACTTTACATATCGTGACTACATTATGCAAAATTATGTAATGTTGTGCTAATGGGTAAACTCGAGAAGCGTTCCGAAGAACAAATGAACATGGTGGTGACGGTTAAAGTAAGTGTGCTACACGATGTTTAAATGGAGTTTCTACAAAGTACGGGTCATGACACTCCAACTTCCAACGTTAGCATACAGGCGGTCACGTGGGGATATGATGGAAATGTACAAAATACTTTCTGGAAAATACGATAGAGAAGTCGCAGATTTGTTTTCAATCAACCAGGGATCAAGTACCCGCGGACATGATTTGAAAGTGTACAAAGAGCATTCAAGGCTTTGCGTGAGAAAACACTCGTTTACCCAGAGAGTCGTGAATACTTGGAACAGTCTCCCATCAAATGTTGTTCAGTCTAGGACAGTTAAGCAATTTGAATATGAACTTGATTCACATTGGAAAAAATCAGCCACTAAAGTATTTATACACTGAAAAAATAAATCCGTGAATTTCTAAGAGCTGACTATTATAGGATTACAAAAAATCCTGTACATGTTAACATGTATGTTGTCAGAATAAATCTATGTATCTATGTATGACACCTCCAAAGGAGATTGTGGATGAACACAGTTATGGGTACTGTTTACCACCACAAGCGTAGATTTTGTGATTTTGACTTGGTTTTTTAGCATGTCAACATTTCAGCTTCATACCGGTAGGAATTAAAGTTTGGTAAAAAAACTAACCTGTATGTTAGTGTTTATCTATATACCATCCATTTGCTCAATACAGCCTTTTGAAATTTCCGATTGAAAAAACTGTGTCTCTCTAGCCGCCATGTTGATATGTGTGTAGTAGCCTACATTTGTTTTCTCGGCGTTGATTGGTCAATTAATTTTCGAGAGCCAATCAACGCCGAGAAAACAAATCTACTGCTCACATACTTACATGGCGGCTAGAGACATAAATTTTTCAATCGGAAATTTCAAAGGGCTACGTCATGCAAATGGATGGTATTTAGACATGGACTTACTAACCGGTAAGTTTTTTTTCTACCAAACTTTCATTCGTATGACGTTGAAGTGTTGACATGCATTGGTTTTTGAGCTACCCATTAGGGCGTTTTTATCGGAGGACATCAGTGTCCGACCAGTTGAAATCTGGCTGTTTTCCGATGTTTCTGGATACCTAGTGACATTTATACCGCATGATTTGTATTGTATCATATACCAAATTAAAGATAAATTATCTGACTGTCGATTGAGAGTATTCCTATTGTAATATTCTATACGGTTGGTTAATAACCATACTTTTCTTTCTGAAATTGGGTAGTGTTATAGGCCTATATGACCGGCCGAGTTATAGAACTTGACCCAGTATGATACTTATAACACCTGTGGTTGACATACCACTTGCTGGGAATGGAATCATCCAAATGTTTGTTGGTCAGATTTAGTATGAATTTCATGAAGGGGAAGGAAGAGTCATTTTTAGATCAGGTGTTTCTTCAATTTACAAAAGCAGCGATTGACAATGAGGTTTCAATGTTTCAAAAAATCAAGAATCTTATAGTATTTTTCATATTTTGAAGGGAAATGGTGATTTTTTTTATCATAGTCTAAAGTATAAAATAGTCCAAACTGTTATTTAACCTTAAGGTAAAAAGATTTATTTACCTTCAGGGCAAAAGATTTATTTACCTTAAGGATTAAGTTTTTGACCTTAACGGCAAAATCATTTTTTGACCTTAAGGTCAAAAGAGTTACTTACCTTATGATTAGAAGTTTTTTGACCTTAAGCTTAAAAAAGTTTTTTAACCTTAAGGGCAAAAGATTTATTTACCTTAAGGGCAAAAGATTGATTTACCTTATGGTAAAAAGGTTTTTGACCATAAGGTTAAAAAAGTTTTTTGACCTTAAGGGCAAAGGATTTATTTACCTTAAGGGCAAAAGATTGATTTACCTTATAGTTAAAAGGTTTTTGACCATAAGGTTAAAAAAAGTTTTTGACCTTAAGGGCAAAGGATTGATTTACCTTAACAGCAAAAACCGTTTGTTTACCTTAAAGGGACAATTCAGTCTAAGAGAACATTAAAATTTGTACATATATCAGAAAACCCCCAGTTCTAATGGAAATTAGATCAGTCAGTTTTACTGTGATATGCCAGAAAAGTCCATGGTGGTGAAATGCGTGTGAAATGTTTAAACTCGCTCGCTGTCCGCCATTCTAATTGTGGTCAAACATCTTGTATGCCGAACCCTGTCCCTTGCTCGTAAAGTAATGCTACTTTTGTCTAGAACTGCTCAAATCGCTCTGACAGTAGTTGTGTTTACCTTATTAGATGCATTGTCTTGCATAAAAGATCATTTTATCACCTCAACAGTGGCTATGTAGTTCATTTGTTTAACGTGCATGACTTTGGCTCGGATATGGGCACAGCGTACATATTGTACCTGCTTAATCGTATTGATCAATGATTTGTAATTACAATGGTATCAATTAAAATACTAAACATTGACGTGGAATTTGTCAATAATTTATGTCATATGTTTCATAAGAAATGTAGAACAATACATTTATGCCATATACTTTGCTTCTTGGTTATGTAAAATGATTAGCCTGAGTGAATTGTCATTTTAAGGGCAAAAGATTTAGTTACCTTAAGGTTAAAAAAGTTTTTTTTACCTTAACGACAAAAAAGTTATTTTGACCTTAAGGGCAAAAGATTTATTTACCTTTAAGGCAAAAGATTTACTTACCATATGGTTGAAAGTTTTTTTACCTTTAGGGCAAAAAAGTTTTTTGACCTTAACAGCTTAAAAGTTTTTTTACCTTAAGGGCAAAAGATTTATTTACCTTAAGGGCAAAAGATTTATTTACCTTAATGGCAAAAGATTTATTTACCTTAACGGCAAAAGATTTATTTACCTTAATGGCAAAAGATTTATTTACCTTAACGGCAAAAGATTGATTTACCTTAACGGCAAAAGATTGATTTACCTTAAGGGCAAAAGATTTATTTCCCTTAACGGCAAAAGATTTATTTACCTTAACGGCAAAAGATTGATTTACCTTAAGGACAAAAGATTTATTTACCTTAAGGTTAAAAAAGTTTTTTGATCTTAAGGTTAAAAAAGCTTTTTGACCTTAAAGATGCTCCACCGCAGACAGAGCATAAATGGGACCTATCATTTGAACAATAATTGGTGTTTAATCGTGTATATATATGTCTAATTAACTCAAGAAATAATATAAAATATTTGATTTTACTTTCGGTGCATGCGCAATCGGTACTGCATTCCATATAGGACATTATAGTGCCACGGAGTTTTTTCGGGATGCAATTAATTATTTTTAATATCTTTATCTTGAAGTAAAATAAGAAACTCAGACTTTTCAATGGTGGTAATGGTGTAAAGTAAGTAACTTTTGTAACTGAAGAAAAATACTTAATCGTCTGGTCCTGTTTTTGATAGAGAAAAATTATCATTTGTCATCGTTGGAGCATCTTTAAAGGAAAAAAGAATTATTTACCTTAAGGACAAAAGATTTATTTACCTTAAGGTTAAAAAAGTTTTTGATCTTAAAGGAAAAAAGAATTATTTACCTTAAGGGCAAAAGATTTATTTACCTTAAGGTTAATAAGTTTTTCGATCTTAAGGTTAAAAAAGCTTTTTGACGTTAAAGGAAAAAAGAATTATTTACCTTAAAGCCGCATAATCCGTATCGTTCAGGGTCCGTAAATCAACAAAAGAAAATTAGGGTACATATATTATAAAAAGTTATCAACTTTCCCCTAATTACACATCCAAAAAGTCCCGAGTTCAAAAGAAATTAATGATTAAAAATTCGATATCCAGAGTGTTTGAATATGCATTTTCATTTGTAGACGATCACGTGACTTTCCAGACCAAACGAAATGGCGTGCCCAGTCAAAAGTGTGTCGTTCATGTTAGCAGGAACTTCTACGGAAGAACTTGTTACTTATCATGAACAAGTGAATGTTTTGTTATGTGATGAAGTTAAAGAGTCCCTCAGAACAATATATATACATTAACGTCGTGTAAACAATACTTCCATTCGGTCATTTTGAGTGTTTACTATACGGCGATCGGTTGACTATGCTTTGCCTAATTTCCGGGGGCCACCGGAGGGATTTTTGTGGGAACGGTATTTAAACTTCGTATAAAATACGTGTTGCGACTACCATACAACGTACTAGACAAGATAATAAATTGTACAAAAATGTACCAGATATATAAATAATGGTGTTGATAAATAATGAAATAGACAAGACACATCGTACTATATAGAGAGGAAAATGGTTTTCTACTCTGGTGATATTTTTTAAAATAAATATCTCAGACGATATTTGACTTGCCTTGGATAACCATATAACTTGTTTTATAAAGGTCCAAATGAAATATAATAATAAATCAAGTAAAATATATGCATTTTTGTTCAATGTCATATGTGTATACATATCTATTAGTTAAATAATCACCATGTACCGCCATAAACCAGTATAAAACTTAATACGTTATTTTATGTATATTTCTGATATTTATGTTGGAAAAGCTCCATGTTCGTTAAAAACATGATGATAAATTTCTGGTGAAACTATAAACATTTGGTTATATGATTTCAAGGATTACAGAAAATTTAAAAAAAAAAAAAAAAAAAAAATGGGGTTGGGGTTGCAATAAGGCGGTTTAATGTGTGTTCAAAGTTCTGAATGTCTAACATGCAATTCAGTATATATTTTCTGTGTAGATAATGAAGACAGATCCCTTAGTTAAATTTGTGATGTACATGTACACGATAGCTTGCCAATGAACCATATAGCTACCATATAATATGATGTCCAGCCGTGAATTTGCCTCTGAATCAAATTAATCAGAAACATGCATAATAAAAGACCTAGATGTTTCTTATACAATCATATTCATGCACAAATAGCACATTCATATGCATTGTAGTGTCATGTACACATATTGTGCATTGAATTCTAAGTCAATAGAAAAATGACTGGAGTTCAAAATAGCATCCAGTAGCAAATAAGCTGACCATAGCATGTGATTATAATGTCATCAGAGTAATTGCAGTAAAATTCATTTTTTAGTATGTATATAGTCTAACCTGGTGAAAAATCTAACTTTATTAGTTGTATTTTGATAGTTTATCTTTATATATTCAAGCAATCCTTTAGTGTGATCTTGCTCCAAACACTAATTATGTGAAGTTGCTAAGAGCTTGTACATGTATTAGACCTTGATTGACCTGGACTAATTAGAAGTTATTGTCAGTCTATTCCTTTCTAAATCAATCAAAACTTTGCAACTTAAAATAGTCAAAAATGAATAATGCAATTTAACAACATGCATCACAGGCTATTGTCTCTACAGATATATGGATATTCTTATATATATGTGCAATCTGTGTATTACACAACAAGATTTTTTTATTACACATAGGGATATATGTATATCTATAGAGCCAATATCTTGAGATTTGACACTGACTTTTGACCCAAATAACCTTTGATCTAGCTCCAGTCTTGTTTGCTATTTATTTTCTGTATTTGAACATTTCTGAAATGAACACTACATAATTAAACAACTCAGACAAATGACATATATTATTTTAATTGGTTTATTGTTCATAAATTAGAATTACATATCCTTGTCCTTGTCCCATATAAATTATTCAAAAGTTATACACACTAGGTGTGTAAACATGCAATAATCATTATTCTGGATTATTTATTTTTTCAGTTTTTTGATCTCAGAGATACATACGTTAGTTGTTTTTCCCTTTTTATTTTGGGCGAGCTGCCATCACATCTTGCACTATGCAGTCAAGTTCTGGTTGAAAGGTCCCATATATTCTATACAGACAATGTTGGATGTAAGAAAATGTAAATTACAGGAGTAAATGTCTTTCAGTTATGTAAATCATAGATAAACCACAAATTATATAACTTCACACAGTATTTATCAAAAACAAACCTCATAAGATACTAATTTAGTACTTTATAATTTACAAGAGGTCTAGGCATTTTCATGTGTAGAAGTCATGGTTCTACTAAGTAGCATATATGTAGCAAATAAATTGACATAATATATAATACAATTTAAAAACGTCAATTACTATATCTTACTCACCATTAAAAAATGTCTTGGTGTTGTATATTATATCATTTAAGACCAGTCAAGATAGGATTTACGAGAAGTTACTAAGTTGACTGTCAGTCTAAAAAAAATACAATCTTGTAACACGAAACACTGATGAATTAAGTTTTGGAAAAGTGGCATCTTTAATATAATAATATCCATCCGCCATGCAGTAAAAGGATATATATCAATGATATACATCTAATACACAAATAGATATCAGAGAAAGATATATCACACCGCTTGACGCTGTACGCCTGTAACAGTTAGCTAACATTACATGTATATCGTAAATGTACAACACTTAAGTAATGTCATTCGACGAGAAGATTATGCTAATGCACATGTCCGATTCGGACATTCATTTGTGTGAAGAAGAAATGAATAATTTGAAAATATCCTGGTGATAAATAGTAAAGAATTATGCTAGGTTTGTTCTGTCCTTCCTTCTTGAAAATAATTTCTTTCTGGTTCATAATGGGTACATTACAAACAGACTTTATTTTTTACTGTCAGTTTTGATCTCAGAGATACATGTAGTTGTTTTTCCCTTTTATTTTTGGGCGAGCTGCCATCACATCTTGCACTTCTGTCATCTGGTTGAAGGTCCCATATATTCTATAAAGAAAATGTGGAGTAAATGTCAGTTATGTACATAGATAAATACTGTATACATGCATGTACATATTCTTTCAGTGTAAGCCTACATGTAAATCAAACTAGTTCCAACTGTTCTCTGCCAAACACAAATTTATAACAATTACACAGTTTTTTGAACACATTTATCAAAATCAAACCTCACTAGATACTAAGTTAGTCATTTATTGAATTACAGAGGTCTAGGCATTTTCATGTGAAGAGTAATGGTTCTAATTAGTGCCAGAATTTATGTAGCCTAAATATATTGGACATAATATATAATACATATTTAAAAAAGTCAATTACTATTCTTTACTCACACCACTTATGATGTATTGGTGTGAATTTTATATAATTAAGACCAGCAGATAGGATAACGAGTACGTGACTAAGTGACTGTAAGTCTAAAAAAATACAATCTTATACACACGAACACTGATGAATTAAGTTTGAAAGTGGCTTCTTTAATACAATAATATCCATAGCATGCAGTAAAAGGATATATATCACTGATATACATCAATACACAAATAGATATCAGAAAAGATATCACACTCCTGACGCTGTAAGCCTGTAACAGTAGCTAACATTACATGTATATCGTACATGTATAACACTGAAGAATGTGATCATCTTTTAAGGAAACACGTACATTTTTTGTATAATATGACTCTATTAATGCTTCTGTTGTAATCCATGATTAAATCTGTTATATGTTCCCAAATTTATCAACACTTTTCCTGATTTCTAATCTCTATTTTACTATGGTACCAATTCCAAAAAGCGACCAAACACTTACAGAATATAACCCGTACCCCTTCGGGGCCCCACTCACCTTATAGTGACGAAGAGAAGTCAGTTTATGTGGTTTTGGTAGATCATTCACAAATCATAGTTGTTGTCATAGCTCGAATTCGTTTCCATATAATATTCTTAGCAATTCAGAACATTTTTTAGTTGATATAATTTCCTTATTCACTTCGAATCAGCAGTTGATTCTAAGCCGGCGAGCATTCACTGCAAAGCTCGCTCCATTGCGGTTAACAACTTTTATTTCCGGACATGCGCAAAGTAGCATTTCTAAGCTTTGAAGGCGTTAACTTTTGACTTTCTGTCGGACCGCGCGTAAGTCTAAAATAAAATTTTGTATATTTATATCTTTGGACCTCTTAACTTTCTAGACTTGTAATTTGGGGAAAGTTCATAACTTTTTAGGGCTATTACACCATATCTTGTCATTTTTGATTTAGCATGATGGTCACTATGTTATAACGACTTCATGGGTTATGAAAGTTAAAAGTTTATTGTGTTGGTTGACTAACTGTGTGAAATCTTCACAACACAGGTTTGCAAACAATTTGTTTCATTTCCAGTAAAAATTAAAAGTTTTCAGTTTTACTATGCAATTATAGTTGCATCTCATGATTTGATAAAATAATGTTGATAAAATTACCATTCTAGCGATTTTTCAGTCCCGGGGTTATATTTCACCAATCAAACTAACAACGTCAATGCCTCTATTGTTTGACGTAGTACGTGTAACGTCGGGGTTTCGCGCTATTGCAACGTTTAAATTTATACATTGAAGTTACATAGTTGTATGCAATTCAAAAAAGTATCCAATCAGAATTGATGATTTGGTATGAAACAAATGAAAAAACATTATATGAAATTCTTCTCCTAACTCCTTATTTAACAAAACATTAGTGTCAATTAAAATGCATAATTTTTGAATGAATAACTAGCAGACAATATTTAATTAAATTGAAATAAAAACCAGCAATAAAGTGTTATTTTTTTTATCGGATTTTAAATTCGCCATATGTAATTCGACACAAACGTTAAATTTTCATAGTGAAATGTTAAAGATGGCGAATGGGGTGTCACTTCTTTATCAAAATAAAGTGCACAATGAAAGGACCTTTTTTAATTATGCGTCAACTAAACTCTTAATGAACATCATTAAAAGATATAACACATCAGGCAGTATAATTTATACTTCATTTTAACTTTACATTAACAATTCACCCGTTGTTTCACTAAAATTGATCTTTTTTCCTCAAACTTGCTTTTCACTGTAATTAACTGCAGTAGAAAATTATGGCCAGTATGTCCTTCTTATCTATCCAGAGTCCAAAACTCGAAATCATCAACCAATTTGTAAACGATCAATGTCAATTGATCATACGATATCAAAGGGGACAAAACATATTGAGTTTGATACTGAGGTCTACGAATTTAAATTGTACAGAGTAACATGTTGTTTCAAATGTCTAAACGATATTCATGTTTGTGGCCAAATTTTTTGGGGACCATAAAATCGCAGTTGTAAAGTTTTTAATCAATTCCACATTCACTAAAATAAAATTAAATTCACCTGCAGTCACTGGATAGACATAACAGGACCAATACAATGTTTTATTGTTTTTCAGAAGAACATTGAAAGACTTATTGATACATTTCATTACAAGTTTCAAGACAAAACCTATAGATTCACTGAAACAAAGGATGTCTCCAGTTGGTTATGTTGTCAGATTAGTAAGGTCAAAGTTATTAAGTTATGTTCATGAAATGGACCTTTCCGTGATTATGCAATTACTATAGATTTTTTTTTTGATTCATAACTGCAATAATTTGTATTTGATACGACTGTGGTGTATTTTTTATTGTTTGTTGGGAAAATCTTTTGATAACTTGATTTTTGTATTGGAAAGCCAACGTAAACAAACCTCACCATTCTAACTGGCTATATATTGACGGTTGTTGTTTCTCCTTTGTATATCCGCGCTATAAGGTGGTTAATCACCAAACTCTAAAACGACATTTAAAAAGTCAGTACAAAATTCATGTAAATTGCTGACAATTACTGTAAGGCAGATAACATGAATAGAATTCACGGGTATATTCAAAGCGCTTACAGGAATGCATGACCTCAACGATAAATTGTATATCACTTCGAACATTTAGTGAACATTTTCTCGCTTTGACGAATTTAGAAACTAGCTTAACTGAAATCCCTTTGTATATAGCAGATAAATGACCTTTTGCGTTAATGTTGGGGAATGCACATTTACCCATAGGTAGACTACTAATAGTTAACTTTTGTGAGTAACAATGTCATAGTCAGTATCCTATATTTTATTCCAAAGCTGATGAGTTTCGCATATTGTATATGTAAAGTTAAAGTATTGAAGGTTTAAGGAGATTCAATATTTTATAGTTTGAATGATAGATCATATAAAATTTGTGAGCGCTTATATTTTCATGCATTGTTCTTTTAAAGTATTCAGGAACTTATTTTGCAAATACATGAATGTATCTTTCACCTTATTAAATCAGATACGTTACCCACTCAATGTATGCATTTTTACTGAAAATGTCATTATGTTCAGCAATACATTTAATTCAATGAAGTATCAATAATAAACATAAATTTCACGAGAATCTCCTGTTAAAATATTAATGAAACTCTCCACACAACCCTATCGAATCAACATTCTTACATTAAAAATACATGTAATAAACTGTTCTGTTTTGGAAAAACAATAACTTAGAACCGCGTGTCATGAAATCCATAGATTACACTATTGGCTATCAAATACATCACCTAAAACCATTACCCAGACAATATGTCATCTCAATGTGTTTTCACGTCTTTTGTTAGATTGATGCACTTAATTTTATTCCTGAAAACTTTGCAACTAAATTTCAAAGTGAAGAAATCTCATTTTCGTGGTTTCTGTCTTTGAATAAAGTATTGGATTTATGAAAATTTATCAGTATTCCTTGGTACGGCAAAATGGTAGTCCCTAATCCTATATACATATGTAAAAAACTACCAGTTGTAATAAGTCATCAAAGGTTCAGTTTTCTGAAAAGGTATATGTTGCCAAACGTAATTGTCAATAATTGGCTATGGTTATTTCAAAATCCAATTAAATTTACCGATAAAATTTAATTTGACAATATAAAGGGATTGTTTAGTTATCCGACCTAAGTTATAACCAAGAACGTAGAATCAATTCTTATGGACGGTCAGTTTGAATGCTTTGATACCAGGGACATTAGGTTGGGGTCCATTATTGGGTTTTTTTTCTAGTAATTAAACCGGATTAGATTCATAACAAATTAATCTATTTGGCTAATATAATGAACGGTTAGATTTACACGGTCATCATCTGATGCGAATTTGTTGAATCATATTTCTTCAGTATAATTTCTGTCTTTGACTAAATACACTATTTCTTAATCTTTGTCAGTTTCTGTCTGGCTACATACATTAGATAATGGACCATGTTTTTTTCTGTTTTGGGCTAAAGTATATGTGCCATAGATTTTTACACTTATGCTCACAAAAGAAAAAACCTTTAATTTATTCTACCGCAATAATTACCACTACATATATTTTGATGATTTTGTTGGGTCATGCATTAAAATACAACTTAGGTTTGAACATATTGTTGTTTCATGTCTACAGAATTAAATTAGCCTGACAAAATAAATTTTCATCAGTACTGCCAAACAACCTTAGATGTCATTATCTAATGTATGTCTACAGTGCGACCAATACAAATTAGTACAACGACATGTTCTAGTCAGTACAAACTAAGAAGCCAACATCTATTGTTACTTTCTGTACTTTCATAAAAGTTTTATTTCTACAGCGATACTAGTATTGGCTACTTAGACTAATTGAGACTACATTCTTCAAGCGTCTTTTATTTAAGCCTGGATATACATATATGTATTCTGTCAACATCAAAAAAAACAAGAAACAAAAAAAGTATTTGATCATCACAATACTATCACAGTGCATAAATTCTTACGTTGGCTGCAAATGCAAGGTTAAAAGGCAATTCATCAATTGTTTGCATTCCTTTGAATGACTTTACAACAATTGTGATCAAACTTTGGTTAACAATTGATTTTCTCGCTACAATACAACTTTGACATCACTAAAGATTTTCTGTGGCTGCCTACCTTTAGTTGTATATCTTCTATTAGTTGTGTAATCCAATCACTTGTTCTGCCATGATCTATCTATTGTTGCCGTCTTGTCTTTGGCTCCAAATACAAAATCTGACCAGGAGTGTCTCTACAAAAGTTGTTTCTTGAATAAACTTACATGTCTTCAGTAACAAATGTTTCAACTTTTTGGACTACAAAGTAAAATTAGTCTGTCACAGTAACTATTGTCTGTTTGAAGGTCTTTGGCTACCAATATTAGGTTTAATTTTTTGCTTTGGCACCCATTTTAGATCTCTGAATATCTTTTTATGATGTCATGATGTAGAAGATATACATACAGATTTGCATAAAATAGGACTAATATGCGGATGTCATGCATATTTTCTCAGCAATTTCTGTCTTTGACAGATAAAATTTTTTGAAAAAAATTGTTGTTTTCTGTTTAGCTACAAATTCGTTTCAATAGTGTCAATTTTGTCAGAAAAAAAAATAATGTTGAAATACTTTGGCTACCAAAAAAACGCACATGTTTCATTTTCTAATTGACATTTCATAGTTTTGGCTAACAATTTGCCTCGCTACGAATGACTGTTCGTGTTGATAATTCCTTTGGCCACCAACTACAGGTTAGATCGATTCATCAAATTGTTTTTCTAGCCTTCGGCTAATAGTCAACTGTTCTTCAGTATTGATTGTATACCAATACAACTTGGAAGTAATCTATGTTGACAAATGTTTGCTCAATATCTTGTTCGTGTTCATGATATACATTTGTTTGCTAGTGGTTCTACGTAACTGAATATTAAGACATGTTTCATTATTATTTGTTTCCCATATTTGATACCAAACGACAACTTAATGTCCATGTCATTATTGTTGTTGTGTTCTCTTTGTGATGAGCTATATTGGCTTCCGACACATACAACCATACCCGATTCGATGTCATCTTACATGAACCTTCAGTGCTGGCTTACCAATAGAATTATGTTGTCTACCGTCATTACAAGTTGTTGTTTCTGCTTTGACTCTTCATTACCACAGTAAATTGTATCAGTTGATTCATATAAAACGTTGTTTCTGTACTTTCACCATACAACATTACAGATGTGATGTCATTTTTGTTAAATTCTGTCTTATGCTACCAATACAACTAGTAGATGTCATGTCATCTATTGTTGTTTTCTGTGTACTTGACTACTAATAGCATTTATTGTAATGTCATGTTCTATTCCAATACACACTGGTGTTTCTGTCACTTTTCAGATGTTTCATGATTCAACTTACATGTGATGTCAAAATTGTTGTTAACTGTCATGACAGGACTAAAATAAACTATAGTTTGACTGAATTTCATCTCTATTGTTGTTTCTTGTCTTTGGCTACCGTGAATACAACTTAGTAACATTGTATGTCATCTATTGTTGTTTCTGGAAATCAGGGGCTACCATAGTTACCTATTACTTCAGATGTTCATGTAATCTATTGTTGTTTCTAAAATTGGTACCATACAACTTATAAAAATTTCGATGTATTAACATTGTTGTTTTAATGTCTTGCTACCAATATTAGATGAAATGTACTATTATTGTTTCTGTCCTTATGCTACATAATTTACACAACTTAGATTATCATTATACCCTTATTGTTGTTTTCTGTCTTTGGCTACCAATATCAATACTGTACCATGTTCATCTATTAATTTACACAGCTCCGTTCATTATACCCATTAACCGATTAGTTTACACGTGATGTCCATCTTATTTGGTATAATTTGACCCTTACTTAGTTTATCATGTCATCTATATTTGTTTCTGTCTTTGACTACCAATAAACTTAGAGCTCCTGTTATCTATACCCTGTAACTTTAAATTACACTACCATTATCAATTTAGTTTTGATGTCATATCTAATATGTTACACGTGTCCTTTGTCTACCAATACAACTTAGTTGTGATGTCCATTATCTATGTTGTTTGTGTTCACGGCTCCCAATAATACCCTTACTAAATGTTGTAATCTTACTTGTGTTTCTGATCTTTGGCTACCAATACAACTCATAGTTGTACACGTGTCATTATCATTACAACCCTTCTGTACTTTGTGCTACCAATACATTAGTCACCCTTAATGACATGTATCTATTGTTGTTACACGTGGCTCCGTTATCATTATACCCTTATTGTGAACTAATCATATATTTACAACCGTTCTCCGTTATCATTTTACCTTTTTATATCTACCAATACAACTTAGAAGCTCATGTCATTATCTATAACACTACATGTTTCACGTGTACTTAGAACTACCATACAACTTAGATATCGTTTCTATTGTTATCTATGTTGTTTGATGTATCTATTAATTGTTTCTTTGGCTACCAATACAACTTAGATGTCATGTCATCTATTGTTGTTTCTGTCTTTGGCTACCAATACAACTTACCGTTGTGATGTCATCTTTAGTGGCCCATGTTGTTTTGTTAAATCTTTTGGCTACCAATACAACTTAGATGTCATGTCATCTATTCCATTGTTTCTGTCTTTGGACTACCAAATACAAACTTAGATGTGATCTTCAATGTCGAGTCTACTAGTTTGTTTCTGTACTTTGATGCTGACCAATACAACTTAGTTGTGATGTCCATCTATTGTTGTTTTCTGTGACTTTGACTAGACCAGGACAACATTTAGGATGTATGTCATCGTATTGTTGTGTTTCTGTACTTTGACTACCAGATACAACTTAGATGTGATGTCATCTATTGTTGTTCTTCTCTTTGACCAATACAAACTTAGATGTAATGTCAGGCTATTGTTGTTTCTGTACTTTGTTGTCTACACCATATAGTTGAACGAAAGTCATGTTTTCTATTGTTGTTTCTGTCTTTAGCTACCATATTACCCTTAAGGAAATGTAATCTCTTGTATACTTCTGTACTTTGACCTAAATACAAACTTAGATGTATGTCATATTATCTATTGTTGTTTTCTGTCTTTGACTACCAAAACAACTTAGAAGTCATTGTAATCATTGTTGTTTCCTGTCTTTGGCTACCAAACAACTTAGAATGTCATGTCATCTATTGTTGTTTCTGTCTTTGACTACCAGTACAACACCAGTTGTGAATGTCATCTATTGTTGTTTCTGTCATTTGACCTGTTATACAACTTAGATGTGATGTCATCTATTGTTGTTTCTGTCTTCGTGGCTACCAATACAACTTAGATGTAATGATCATCTCATTGTTGTTTCTGATCTTTGACTTACAAACAACCGGTGATCGTCATCTATTGTTGTTTTCTGTCTTGCTTTGTCTACCGAAAACAGCCCAGATGTTTCATGTCATCTAATTGTTGTTTCTAGTCATTGGCTACCAATACAACTTAGTTGTGAAATCATCTATTGTTGTTTCTGTCTTTGGCTACCAATACAACTTAGTTGTGATGTCATCTATTGGGTTTCTGTCTTTGGCTACCAATTAATACAACTTAGTTGTTGATGTCTTCTATTGTCGTGTTTTCTGTCTTTGAGCTATACAACATTAGTGTCCAATCTATTGTTGTTTATGTACTTTGGATACAAAACATACTTCAGTTGTGATGTATCTTTTGTTGTTTCTTTCTTTTGGTTACAATACAGAAGAAAAGATTAATGCTGGGAGCCAAAAACTGTCTTTAGACTAATACCAACTTAGATGTCATGTCATCTATTGTTGTTTCTGTACTTTGACTTACCAATACAACTTAGATGTCAATGTCATCTATCTGTACTTAATATATTGTTTTTTCATGTCTTTGGCTACCCAATACATACTTAATGTGAACCATGTCAACACTATTTGTTGTTTATGTCTTTGACTACCAATAAAACTTAGATGTGATGTCATTCTTATTGTTGTTTCTGTCTTTGACTACCAATACAACTTAGATGTGATGTCATCTATTGTTGTTTCTGTAACTTTGACTACCAGCATACAACTTAGTTGTGATGTTTGCAATCTATTGTTGTTTCTGTCTTTGGCTACCAATACAACTAGTTGTCAGTCATCTATTGTTGTTTCGGTACTTTGACTACCAATACAACTTAGATGTCATGTCATCTATTGTTGTTTCTGTCTTTGACATACCAATACCACCTTAGATGTCATGTAATCTATTAGTTGTTTCTGTACTTTGACTACCAATACAACTTAGTTGTCATGTCATCTATTGTTGTTTCTGTCTTTGATTGGCTACCAATACAAACTTAGATGTCATGTCATCTATTGTTGTTTCTGTACTTTGACTCAACCATAACAAACTTAGTTGTGATGTCATCTAATTGTTGTTTCTGTCTTTTGGCTACCAATACAAACTTAGATGTCATGTCATCTATTGTGTTTTTCGGTCTTTGACTACTCTGTACAACTTAGTTGGAGATGTCATCTATTGTGGTTTCTGTTTTCTGTAATACAACTTGATGTCATTCACTATAAATACAACTTAGATGTGATGTCATCTATTGTTGTTTCTGTCTTTGGCTACCAATACAACTTAGATGTCATGTCATCTATTGTTGTTTCTGTCTTTGGCTACCAATACAACTTAGATGTGATGTCATCTATTGTTGTTTCTTCTGTACTTTGGCTACCAATACAACTTAGATGTCATGTCATCTATTGTTGTTTCTGTCTTTGGCTACCAATACAACTTAGATTGTCATCTTTTGGGCTACCAATACAACTTAGATGTCATCTATTGTTGTTTCTGTACTTTGACTACCAATACAACTTAGATGTCATGTCATCTATTGTTGTTGTCTTTGGCTACCAATACTTTGACATGTCATCTATTGTTTGTTTCTGTACTACCAATACAACTTAGATGTCGATGTCATCTATTGTTGTTTCTGTCTTTGGCTACCAATACAAAACTTAGATGTGATGTCATCTATTGTTGTTTCTGTCTTTGGCTACCAATACAACTTAGTTGTCATGTCATCTATTGTTGTTTCTGTCTTTCAATTGGCTGACCAATACAATACAACTTAGATGTCATGTCATCTATTGTTCAACTTTAGATGTCATTGTTGTTTCTGTCTTTGACTACCAATACAACTTAATGTCATGTATCTATTGTTGTTTCTGTCTTTGGCTACCAATACAACTTAGTTGTCATGTCATCTATTGTTGTTTCTGTACTCTTTGACTACCAATACAACTTAGATGTGATGTCATCTATTGTTGTTTCTGTCTTTGGCTACCAATACAACTTAGATGTCATGTCATCTTTTGTTGTTTCTGTCTTGACTGTACAACTTAGATGTGATGTCATCTATTGTTGTTTCTGTACTTTGGCTACCAATACAACTTAGTTCATGTCATGTTTCTGTACTTTGGACTATCTATTGTTGTTTCTGTATTCTTTGGCTACCAATACAACTTAGATGTGATGTCATCTATTGTTGTTTCTTCTGTCTTTGGCTACCAATACAACTTAGATGTCATGTCATCTATTGTTGTTTCTGTCTTTGGCTACCAATACAACTTAGTATGTGATGTCATTTATTGTTTCTGTCTTGTACTTTCTGTACTTTTTGGCTACCAATACAACTTAGTTGTCATGTCAATCTATTGTTGTTGTTTCTGTCTTTGGCTACCAATACAACTTAGATGTCATGTCATCTATTGTTGTTTCTGTCTTTGACTACCAATACAACTTAGATGTCATGTCATCTATTGTTGTTTCTGTCTTTGGCTACCAATACAACTTAGATGTTGTGATGTCATCTATTGTTGTTTCTGTCTTTGGCTACCAATACAACTTAGATGTCATGTCATCTATTGTTTGTTTCTGTCTTTGGCTACCAATACAACTTAGATGTTGATGTCATCTATTGTTGTTTCTGTACTTTGACTACCAATACAACTTAGATGGTCATGTCATATTGTTGTTTCTGTCTTTGGCTACCAATACAACTTAGATTGTGATGTCATTCTATTGTTGTTTCTGTACTTTGGCTACCAATACAACTTAGATGTCTTTGTGCTACCAATACAACTTAGATGTCATGTCATCTATTGTTGTTTCTGTCTTTGGCTACCAATACAACTTAGATGTCATGTCATCTATGTGTTGTTTCTGTCTTTGGCTACCAATACAACTTAGATTGTGATGTCATCTATTGTTGTTTCTGTCTTTGGCTACCAATACAACTTAGATTGTGATGTCATCTATTGTTGTTTCTGTCTTTGGCTACCAATACAACTTAGTTGTGATGTCATCTATTGTTGTTCTGTGGGCTACCAATACAACTTAGTTGTGATGTCAATCTATTGTTGTTCATCTGTCTTTGGCTACCAATACAACTTAGATGTCATGTCATCTATTGTTGTTTCTGTCTTTGGCTACCAATACAACTTAGATGTCATGTCATCTATTGTTGTTTCTGTACTTTGACTACCAATACAACTTAGATGTCATGTCATGTTGTTTCTGTCTTTGTTGTTTCTGTCTTTGGCTTTGACCAATACAACTTAGTTGTGATGTCATCTATTGTTGTTTCTGTCTTTGGCTACCAATACAACTTAGATGTCATGTCATCTATTGTTGTTTCTGTCTTTGACTACCAATACACTTAGTTGTGATGTCATCTATTGTTGTTTCTGTACTTTGACTACCAATACAACTTAGTGTGATGTCATCTATTAGTTTGTTTCTGTCTTTGGCTACCAATACAACTTAGATGTGATGTCATCTATTGTTGTTTCTGTCTTTGGCTACCAATACAACTTAGTTGTCATCTATGTTGTTTCTGTCTTTGTTACCAATACAACTGTTGTGATGTCATTATTGTTGTTTCTGTACTTTGAACCAATACAACTTAGATGATGTTTCATGTCATCTATTGTTGTTTCTGTCTTTGGCTACCAATACAACTTAGATGTGATGTCATGTCTGTCTTTGACTACCAATTTAGTTGTGATGTCATCTATTGTTGTTTTCTGTACTTTGGCTACCAATACAACTTAGATGTCATGTCATCTATTGTTGTTTCTGTCTTTGGACTACCAATACAACTTAGATGTCATGTCATCTATTGTTGGTTTCTTGGTATCGCTGGCACTCTAACGTTATGACAAGTTTGATTGAATTGAAGTTGGCTGTTTTTTTATTAAAACGACAATTGAAATAGACTTGCTTTCGCAAAGGTCGATATTTCAAACAATAAACAAAGGTATTTGATATAAACTTTTGGTACAAGGTGGGGATACAAAAACGCCACACCATAAACTAAGAAATAATAAGATGAATAATACCAGAGGTCTTCATTTAACATCACACAAACAAGATACTGACTTGATATCAACGCAATGTGTTAATAAATGTAACTTACACTCAATATCAACGCAATGTGTTAATAAATGTAACTTACACTCAATAATTAAAAACATGTACTCAACATGTACGCAGCTTCAATTCCAAAGTACACGGTACAAATTACTGACCTTGACTTGTGTCCATCTCAAAACTGACACCTGTTACAGTGGCTGGCCTGTGTAGATACTAGATAATGCGCTATCTCACATAAATCGAATTAGTGCGCATGACCTTTTCACCTCCGTGACCCTGCGCCCTTCATCTATCAAATAACGTTGAGTAGGAACTACATCTTACGATACATAAAAGATTGTAATTAATAAACCTTCAGCATGTATAAATTGTATTAGAATTGCATTTTAATTATGTAATATAATATTGGCTCTCTATTTAGGCACTATATTTTGTGACGGTAAGATATCACTACATACTGTATGGTGTTAAGTTTCCCCGAATGAAGACGAGAAAATGGTCACCACGGTATATAGATATGGAGTTAAAGTTATGGGATAGAGAAGGTTCCCAACGCGTGACTGTTGTTCGTTATGTTTATCTAAACTCTCGTTAGTTAATTTTCAAATTTTGAAAAGACACTCGCTAAAGCTCGTGTCTTTACAAAATTTGTTGTTTATCATGTTTATCAAACTCAAGTTAGTTAATTTTCAAATTTTGAAAAGACACGAGCTTTAGCAAGTGTCTTTTAAAAAATTGAAAATTAACTTACGAGAGTTTAGATAAACATGATAAACAACAGCCACTTTTTGGGGACCCCTCTATGTATTAACGTTATCTATTCCAGCACATCATTCTCTTTTGGTTAATGTCGACTTACAAACTAAGATTGTTTTTTTTTTTTCGTGGCATAAATTCGGAGAAAAACATCAACCTACATTCAGTATCTAAGCGATCGCTAGATGGTATATAGCAACGTCTGGAAGTGAATAGGTTAAAGCTAATAAAACAAAACAAACAAAAGCATACACGGTGTAGCATGCACGCTCACGTGCGTTACATGGACTGCTTGATTGACAGCTGACGAACCGTCATTTGGCTCAATATTCAAAATTTGACGTCAATATATATTGAGGGTCAAGGGGTACTTCACCGTTAAACCTAAATATTCAATAACAGGTTTACGGAATAATAATCCAGATTCGTATTGTATTTGTAGTGATCAACCTTAAGAATAAATCTTCAAACCTCTCTCGCCGCAGAGGAAATCCCAAAGGCTATGTCAACTCCAGAGAAAGCAGCACCCAGTATTGCGACTGTTTTCCCCGCGAACGGCTCTGGGACTCTGTAGTCGAGGATGTGGAGAACATCACCTTGGAAATCCTCAAGTCCTTCCAGCTTTGGTGAATAACTCTTTTCGTGGTGGCTAGAAATCGAAAATGTAACAATTTGGATCTATATCATCACAGGTTAGTTTACGTTTAGCAAAAATTATGAACATGTACAATATAAGGTCTCTAGTCTTCTTAGTTATTTACAAGAAGTCCAACTTTGGTGAATAACTCTTTTCGTGGTGGCTAGAAATAGAAAATGTAACAATTTGGATCTATATCATCACGGGTTAGTTTACGTTTAGCAAAAATTATGAACATGTACAATATAAGGTCTCTAGTCTTCTTAGTTATTTACAAGAAGTCGTTTAAAGATTTTAGTCTATTTGACTCATGTGACCATGAAGATAGGTCAAGGTCATTCATTTGAACAAACTCGGTAGTCGTTTAAGCATTTATTCTACAGTCACAATATCATATTCCAATACCTCTTAGTTATTCACAATAAGTCGTTTAAAGTTTTTAGCCTATTTGACCATTGTAACCTTAAATGAACTTGGTAGTTTTTCATGCCAGCATACTACAGGCCTTATATCAGGTATCTAGGTATCCTTGGTACTTGGTGGTCCATCATTCCAGTGTTCTACATGCCTAATATCAGTTTCTTGGGCCTTTTGGATATTGATAAGAAGTCGTTTCATTGAAAAGTTTATACGAACGATGAAATGAGAACAGCGCACAGCAATGGACAAAGCATGGTGACTATAGGTCAACCTGACCATTCGGCTTAGATGACCTTATGACATTAAAATGAACTAACGATGAAAACGCGGTCCTGCAGGTAGGGCGTTAGAATTGTACCTACTGCCCCTAGTGCATGATTGTAAAAGGCGACTAAATTTAGGATCGTATCATAGCATCTCTTCTTCCTAACTTAATTTATACTTCTTTACGTCTTCCTTGACACTGCCTCACGTTTGGCCTTCGGTTGAGAGCCCTTGTGAGGTAGGCTCTGGGTTCTGTCACCTGGCCGAGACACACGTTACACCCTGCTTAGCGCTCAGCATTAAGAGAGTAGGACGATTGGTTCGCCTGTTGTCAGTATAATGTGACTGGGTGGGAATGTGTTGCTACCCCTGCAAGGATTTCTAGGACTGCTCCAGATCAGTTCTGGAAAAAGTTCTATAACTGTTCTAGAATTATTCTAAAGTAATTATAGAATCGTTCTACAATGTTAAATGAGACTTTTCTAGAACGATGCTCTAGAACTGTTTTGGAACAGTGTTCTAGAATAATGTTCTAGAACAATTCTTGAACTATTCTGGAATTGAAAACTGGAGGAGTTCTAGGACAGTTCCAGTTCTAGAACATTTCTAGAATAGTTTCAGAACTTTTCTGAAAAAGTCTCATTTAACATTGTAGAACCGCTCTGGAACAGTTGTAGAACTGTTCTAGAACTTCTTAGAGCGTTTCTAGAACTTTCATTAGATAATCTAGAAAGCATGCACTGAAGGATGTTGGATGAGAAAAAACTTATAACTTGTAATCAGTACCTGGTAAACTTTTTGATGGTATTATTTCGCAATACTAAAGGTAAAATGAGACATAGCGCCTCGTCTGATGTCTGATTGACGTTAGCAAAAAAGGAACCAAATTTAGTTGCCTTTTGCAATGGGTATAGCAGGTGCAATTCTAACGCCCTTCATGAGACGATGGCAACATTGATGGTTCCCTTTAACAATGGGCAAAGGACACATACTGTCATATTTATTACCTTAATGCTTATACAGTTTCTGGAATGCAATATGACATTGTGTATATGTTAAATCATAACTGTCGGTATTATATGTCCCACTGTTTCAAAACAGATAAGCAGAATTTCTGAAAAATATCATAAACATGAGTTTATGATGATAGTTTCAAGGTTTGGTTGAAATACGCAACTCATCATCACATTCTACTCTTACAGTAAAGTCGGTAATATTTGACAGTGTACTCTCAGTACTTTGATATTATGGAAAAGAACAGGGGGTAGACGAAATAAACCTAAAAAAAGTGGCTTTTCCAGTGATTCATCAACTTGAGCTGTTTATGGTGAAACGATGATAACCAAATTATAATCTTAAACATCAAAAGTTTAGGGTACTCGAGCAGTGCCTTACTTATTCTGTTGATCAAACGAAAAAACGTAACCTTCAAAAAGTCGTAATTTCTGTCAAATTTGATATTTACGTTCCATTTATGATAAAATGACATTGGATACAGCCAAGTGTGATATGTCGTTAAAAAGGCAATTTTATGTGGTATTTTTAATCATAAGAAAAACGTGATTTAAGTGTTTTATCTATGACTTATGCCAGGTAAAGTCCCAATGGGCTTTAAATTTACCAGTGTTAATGTAGGGGGCGCTGCAGTCCTAATAATGGTCCAATCGGGTTTTAAGTATTATAGACATATGTGTATTAATGCAATTAACTAATTTAAATTCAAAAATCAAATAAGAGATCCCAGAGGGATCTTGGCGCCCACCAAAGAATGATCTATGTCTGACAAAGAAAGAGGGATCTTTTCTCTGCTTTTCAAACTTTCACTACATATTACTACATATGAAATTTGAGAAAGATCCTTTGAGTACTTTCTGAGATACATAACAGTAACAAACTTCAATTATCAAATATGCACAACTAAGGTCCTAGTGGAACTTACATATAAAATTTGAGACACATCACTTCAGTACTTTCTGAGAAATAGTGGTAACAAGCTTCAACTATCAAAATCCAAGATGGTGGCCTGTCGGCCATCTTGTTGACCGATTGGTCCCAAAATGTAATATGCACAACTAGACCCCTAGGGAAACCTGCACATGCAATTTGACACATATCCCTTAAGTACTTTCCAAGAAATAGCGGTAAGAAACTTTAATTGTCAAAATCCAAGATGGCGGCCTGTCGGCCATCTTGTTGACCGATTGGTCCCAAAATGCAATATGCACAACTAGGGCCCTAGGGGAACCTACATGTGAAATTTGAGAAGAATCCCTTCAGCACTTTCTGAGAAATAGCGGTAACAAACTTTAACTATCAAAATCCAAAATGGCGGCCTGTCGGCCATCTTGTTGACCGATTGGTCCCAAAATGTAATATGCACATCTAGACCCCTAGGGAAACCTGCACATGCAATTTGACACAGATCCCTTTAGTACTTTTTGAGAAATAGCGGTGACAAACTTTAATTGTCAAAATCCAAGATGGCCGCCTGTCGGCCATCTTGTTTACTGATTGGTCCAAAAATACAATATGCACAACTAGACCCCTAGCGGTAACAAGAATTGTTAACGGACGGAAGGACGGACCACGGACCACGGACAAAAAGCGATTTGAAAATCTGATGATGGTGGGCTAAAAATTATCGTGGGCGGATTGTATATGCAACACCTCCTTTTAAAAAAATCCAAGCGTGGGCAGATTTGGCAGATCTTTTAAACCCGTTTATTTGAATATGCAATAAAAGAAAAAAAAATATTGGATTATTAAAAAAACGACCAGTATTTCTTAAGGAAATTGGTTAATATATTCTTATTTTCAATTCTATTCATATGTAACGTGTGAAATAACGATCTGTAATTTAATAAGCTTGAACTATATTTAACCACATTCAAGTGTGTTTTGGAGAAGTAATAAATACATGTAGATAATAAATTTGTTAAATATTCTAGATTTTTTGTTCATAAATCATTTGAATAGATCGTTTGCTATATATATGGGTTTCACTTTTTCAAATTTTGAAATAAAATTTTTATTTAAGATATTAATTACCAAAAAATTAACACTTTTGAGAAAAATTGAAAGCGATATATTGCTCTTTGTCATCTCATTTCACCCACTAATTAGGGTGTGTCCACAATTTTACCTGCATTAAAATTCTCTCAGGATATTCTCTGTCTATGAGTAAATTAATTCAAAAATTAAAATCCAGTAAAACAGCTATTGGGTGATTTATATATAGCGAGTGTAGGTAGCAACAGAACTTATTATTACACCTAGCTAAACATTTCCATTTTATATTTCAGAGTCCAACTTAAGTGAAAATTAGTGTATAGTAATAACTTTGGATGCTTAAAGCCACACTATACGTAACTATCAACAAAATTGCAAGTTAAATTTGACTCCGATATTGTTAGTATTTGTAGATGTAGTTAAGATTAAGATATATTAAAGTCCCTTTAGCACTTTTTGAGAAATAGTGGTAACAAACTTTAACCATTAAAATCCAAGATGGCCGCCATCTTGTTGACCAGTCGGTCCCAAAATGCAATATGCACAACTAGGGTCCTAGGGGAACCGACATATGAAATTTGAGAAAGATCCCTTCAGTACTTTTTGAGAAATAGCGGTAACAAACTTTAACTTTCAAAATCTAAGATGGCCGCCTGTCGGCCATCTTGTTCACCGATCGGTCCCAAAATGCAACATGCACAACTAGGGCCCTAGGAGAACATATATGAAATTTGAGAAAGATCCCTTAAGCACTTTTTGAGAAATAGCGGTAACAAACTTTAACTATCAAAATCCAAGATGGCCGCCTGTCACCTAAACCTAAGGTGACACTTTACCCGAGATGATGACTAATGAGGTGTCACAGGTAAGATATACCTATTTTCTTAACCCCAGTGGGTCCATTATAGCATCAATCAATTATCGAGCAATTGATAGCATGCTGTGACAGCCTCTGTACTTCTATAACCTAATAAATAAAAACAGTCTTCCTGTCTTATTCTGATTGACCCCATGTGGTTTTCTTTGAAATAATAATAAAACCTATAGCTACTTTTTTATCATAATGAGCTTAATATTCCAATTGAAAATAATTGTTATTCATGTAAATCTTTTGCCATTAAGGTCAAAAAACTTTTTTGCCCTTAAGGTAAATAAATCTTTTGCCCTTAAGGTCAAAAAACTTTTTAAACTTTAAGGTCAAAAAACTTTAAACCATATGGTAAGTAAATCTTTTGCCCTTAAGGTAAATAAATCTTTTGCCGTTAAGGTCAAAAAACATTTTTAACCTTAAGAAGAAAACACTTTTTTAACCTTAAGGTAAATAAATCTTTTGCCCTTAAGGTAAATAAATCTGTTGCCCTTAAGGTCAAATTTTTTTCCCCTTAAGGTAAATAAATCTTTTGCCTTTAAGGTCAAAAAACTTTTTTGCAGTTAAGGTCAAAAAACTTTTAACCATAAGTTTAGTAAATCTTTTGCCCTTACGGTAAATAAATCTTTTGCCTTTAAGGTAAATAAATCTTTTGTCCTTAAGGTTAAAAAACTTTTTAACCTTAAGGTCAAAAAACTTTTTAACCATAAGGTAAATAAATCTTTTGCCCTTAAGGTAAATAAATCTTTTGCCCTTAAGGTAAATAAATATTTTGCCCTTAAGGTCAGAAAACTTTAAACCATATGGTAAGTAAATCTTTTGTCCTTAAGGTAAATAATTCTTTTTTCCTTTAAGGTCAAAAAGCTTTTTTAACCTTAAGATCAAAAAAATTTTTTGCCCTTAAGGTAAATAAATCTTTTGCCCTTAAGGTAAATAAATCTTTTGCCCTTAAGGTAAATAAATCTTTTGCCCTTAAGGTCAATAAATCTTTTGCCGTTCAGGTAAATAAATCTTTTGCCCATAAGGTAAATAAATTTTTTGCCCTTAAGTTCAGAAAACTTTAAACCATATGGTAAGTAAATCTTTTGTCCTTAAGGTAAATAATTCTTTTTTCCTTTAAGGTCAAAAAGCTTTTTTAACCTTAAGATCAAAAAACTTTTTTAACCTTAAGGTAAATAAATCTTTTGCCCTTAAGGTAAATAATTCTTTTTTCCTTTAAAGATGCTCCAACGCTGACAAATGATAATTTTTATCTATCGAAAACAGGACCAGACGATTTAGTATTTTTCTTCAGTTACAAAAGTTACTTACTTTACACCGTTACCACCATTGAAAAGTCTGAGTTTCTTATTTTACTTCAAGATAAAGATATTAAAAATAATTAATTGCATCCCGAAAAAAATCCGTGGCACTATAATGTCCTGTATGGAATGCAGTACCGATTGCGCATGCACCGAAAGTAAAATCAAATATTTTATATTATTTCTTGAGTTAATTAGACATGTATATACACGATTAAACACCAATTATTGTTCAAATGATAGGTCCCATTTATGCTCTGTCTGCGGTGGAGCATCTTTAAGGTCAAAAAGCTTTTTTAACCTTAAGATCAAAAAACTTTTTTAACCTTAAGGTAAATAAATCTTTTGTCCTTAAGGTAAATCAATCTTTTGCCGTTAAGGTAAATAAATCTTTTGCCGTTAAGGTAAATAAATCTTTTGCCATTAAGGTAAATAAATCTTTTGCCGTTAAGGTAAATAAATCTTTTGCCATTAAGGTAAATAAATCTTTTGCCATTAAGGGAAATAAATCTTTTGCCCTTAAGGTAAATAAATCTTTTGCCCTTAAGGTAAAAAAACTTTTAAGCTGTTAAGGTCAAAAAACTTTTTTGCCCTAAAGGTAAAAAAACTTTCAACCATATGGTAAGTAAATCTTTTGCCTTAAAGGTAAATAAATCTTTTGCCCTTAAGGTCAAAATAACTTTTTTGTCGTTAAGGTAAAAAAAACTTTTTTAACCTTAAGGTAACTAAATCTTTTGCCCGTAAAGTGACAATTCACTCAGGCTAATCATTTTACATAACCAAGAAGCAAAGTATGGCATAAATGTATTGTTCTACATTTCTTATGAAACATATGACATAAATTATTGACAAATTCCACGTCAATGTTTAGTATTTTAATTGATACCATTGTAATTACAAATCGTTGATCAATATGATTAAGCAGGTACAATATGTACGCTGTGCCCATATCCGAGCCAAAGTCATGCATGTTAAACAAATGAACTACATAGCCACTGTTGAGGTGATAAAATGATCTTTTATGCAAGACAATGCATCTAATAAGGTAAACACAACTACTGTCAGAGCGATTTGAGCAGTTCTAGACAAAAGTAGCATTACTCTACGAGCAAGGGACAGGGTTCGGCATACAAGATGTTTGACCACAATTAGAATGGCGGACAGCGAGCGAGTTTAAACATTTCACACGCATTTCACCACCATGGACTTGTCGCGGTGTTTAAATTCACCATATATATAATATGTATTATATATGGTGTTTTAACTACATGCGCTGTGTATTGTCTGAATTTACATGTCCCTGTGTCTGTCTGAATTTATATTACATGTCCCTGTGTCATGTAATGTCCTGTACATGTAAATCTGTGTGTAAGTTGTTATGATGACGTATGAGAGGCGAGTGAATGGATTGGTTGAGTGTGTCACATTGACCCTGCATGACCCTGTCCTTGCACGTGCACGCCCACCCTTGAGGAAGCGTGTCCGCACATTACGTGGAAATAGGCACTGGACTGTACATGTGTGCTTTACGGCCACAGTACTAAAAGGTATGTTTATTTAATGTATAACTAGAAATAAAGTAATTAACTTATTCTTCACTATGCAATATAATTAATATACTTTATATAATTAAAACTTATTTAAATAACTTGTCCATAAAGCTTTTATATTATATGTATAACAAAGGACCGCACGTGGTCGGTGAGGTTAGGGCAATGCATAGAGTCAAGTGACTGGAAATTAAATGTTATTTGTAAATATATGTAACTCGGAAATTAAAATACAATTTAATATAATATATTAAATAGATACCTGTTTATATTTTATACCTTACAGTATAAATATAGAAGATATAGTAGTCTGTTCATTTATGTGTCCCTATATATTGTCAGGTATTGTTCTTTTTATTTCAGGGTTATCTGTCTCCGTTTTTATATGAATAAACTTTCAACTGTTTATAGCTGTTGGATTCTATTTATATATTCGTGAACCAACTCACATATTATCACTCTCGTGACATTGGCGCCCAACGTGGGGCAGATGGGGGATGGTGTAGTTAGGACAAGCCCGGATAACACTAATAGTACAGACAGTACTCTGTATGATAGAATGGTTGGTGGTTCTAATGTTGACCATATCATACTAGGGGGGAAGAAATATTCTGCTCTCATTGATAGTGGCTCTATGATCACTTGTGTCTCAGAGAAATGTTACAAATCTCTGAATCCCAAGCCTGTTCTGATGGATATCAAAGATTTTGATCTTAAGGTATTTGGAGCAGGTGGGTCTAAGTTACCATATTTAGAATATATTGAGGCAGATATCACTATTCCATTTCTGTCTGATTGTGAATTTTGTGTACCTATTCTGGTAACACCAATGACCAACTATAACAGACAAGTTCCTGTGATTGTTGGCACAAATATAATTCGTATGTGTAGGGATATACAACAGACTGGCTCTGATTCTACATTTCCAGATGCCTGGCAGTCTGCTGTTGATAGTTTGTGTTTTAACAATCCCATGGTGGTGAAATCTGCCAATACATACCCAGTGTCCATAGGTCCAAACCAGGTAAAGACTGTCCATGGCTTGGTACGCAAGCATGGTGATTTTAGTACGGCTGTAACAGAACAGGGCAGTTCTCTGCAATCCGGAAACCTTGTTGTATGTCCAAGGGTAGTGTCACTTGAATGTGCACCTGGAAGACTTAAACGAGTACCAGTCCGGATCTGTAATCTGTCTACGGAGTCGATTACTATATCGCCAAAATCGCCTCTCTGTAATCTCACAGATGTGAAGGTAATGGACAGGTGGTCCCCAGAACCCTCTAGTAAGGATACTGAATCCTCTAAGACTGAGGGGGGAATGGTGGGACAAACTGGGGGTCTCTATTGATAGGGATAATCTCACTCCTGAGCAGTTGGAGAGAGCATATCAGGTACTGGGTAAGTGGCAACATATTTTCTCCACATCCCCAAAGGATTTAGGGAAGACAGACCTGGTGCAGCACGAGATTAAACTCTCAGACGATGTTCCATTTAAGGAACCGTATCGTCGTATTCCACCAGGAATGTATGAGGAAGTGAGACAACATCTTAAAGAGATGTTAGACTCTGACGCTATTAGAGAGTCTCACAGTCCCTACTGTTCGAATGTGGTCCTCGTTCGAAAGAAAGATGGGTCCCTGAGATTTTGCATTGATTTGCGTAAACTCAATGGGAAAACCATTAAGGATGCTTACACCCTACCTAGGGTGGAGGAAACCATGGACTCCCTTATTGGTTCGCGATACTTCAGTAAACTGGACTTTGAGATCTGGTTACTGGCAGGTCGAAATCAAAGAGGAGGACAAGGCTAAGACAGCTTTTTCTGTCGGACCACTCGGTTTCTTTGAATGTAACCGCATGGCGTTTGGTCTAACTAATGCGCCTGCGACATTTCAGAGATTAATGCAAGCCTGTATGGGTGAGAGTCATCTTAAGGAATGTTTAATTTTCTTGGATGATATTCTCATATTTTCAGACACCTTTGAGGAACACCTCAAAAGACTGGAAGGTGTGTTTGAACGGCTTGAGAAACACGGCTTAAAGCTGAAAGGGTCTAAGTGCGAGTTCTTTAAAACTCATGTGCGCTACCTGGGCCACATAGTTTCTGAGAAAGGGATTCAAACTGACCCAGAGAAACTTTCAGCATTAAAGACATGGCCGAAACCAGTCAATGTCAAAACCTTGCGTTCTTTTCTAGGTTTTACAGGGTACTACAGGAGGTTCATTAAGGATTATGCTAAAGTCATAAAACCTTTAAACGATCTCCTTGTTGGACACTGTACCCACAAAAATGTTAAGGGGCCAAAGAAAAAGATTCCCTGGGTATGGGGGGATAGTCAACAGAAGGCTTTTGATACCATTGTTGGTCTTCTATCATCTCCACCAGTGTTAGCATATGCAGACTTTACTAAGCCTTTCATTGTTAACACGGATGCCTCAATAGAAGGTTTAGGTGCTGTACTGTACCAGAATCAAGGGGGCCATGAACGGGTAATAGCGTATGCTAGTCGAGGATTACGTCCCAGCGAGAAGAACTACCCAGCTCATAAGTTGGAATTTCTTTGTCTCAAATGGGCCCTCAGTGACAAGTTCCATGATTACCTGTATGGCAACACTTTTGAGGTACGTACAGATAACAACCCTCCAACCTATGTGACGACCACTGCAAAGCTGGACGCAGCAAGCCATAGGTGGTTAGCCTCACTCTCAAACTATAACTTTAAATTAGTCTATAGAGCGGGCCGTCTTAATGGGGACGCTGATGGGTTATCAAGGCGACCATATCAGCTAGAGGAAGTTTTCCCAGATGTTGTGAGAGCAGTTTCCTGTGCTTGTTTGACTACGAGAGAGGAATTGCCATTAGCTGAAACTGTGGTACTCTCAAACACATCAGCCCTAGAACCAGAGAATGATACAGAGAATGACACTCTAGATATGGCTAATGTAAAACTCTCTGGTGTGGATTGGGGAAAACAACAGTCCTTAGATAAACATCTCAGGAGGGTTATACATTTTGTCAGGGAGGGGGTTCGACCTGATAAGAGTGTTCTGAGACACGAACCTGAGGAAGTGCGGCAGTATATGCGGGAGTGGCGGCTGTTTGAACTGCGTAAGGGCGTGTTGTATAGAAACACCACCATTGATAATGACCCTATTCAGCAGCTAGTCATTCCTGAGGCATATAGAGAGAAGGTCCTCAGGGGAGTGCATGAAGATGTCGGTCATCAGGGACGTGACCGGACAAACTGGTTGGCAAAGCGTCGGTTTTTTTGGCCTGGCTTTGATGCCGAGGTAAATAGATGGGTCGAAAGCTGTGGTAGGTGTATTCGTAGAAAAACCCCTACTGTCCCAAAAGCAGAGTTGGTTAACATCCAAAGTTCTCGACCAATGGAACTACTCTGCATTGACTATTTGACCTTGGAAAGGTCAAAGGGGGGCTACGAAAATGTGCTGGTTATCACTGACCATTTCACCCGCTATGCCCAGGCAATTCCAACCAGGAACCAGTTAGCGAGTACCACCGCCAGGGTGTTGTACGAACAGTTCATTGTCCACTACAGCTTTCCTGCCCGAATCCACAGTGACCAGGGTAGGAATTTTGAAAGCAAAGTTATCAAGGAACTTTGCAAGATAGCTGGAGTGGATAAAACGAGAACTACCCCTTACCATCCTATGGGCAATGGCATGGTCGAACGGTTCAACCAAACTTTGCTAAAAATGTTACGTACAATGGAGGAAGAACAAAAATCCAATTGGAAATCTTACGTGGCTCCTCTTGTTCACGCATATAATGCTACAAAACATGAGACCACTGGATATTCCCCTCATTACCTAATGTTTGGTTGGCACCCAAGACTTAGTGTAGATGCATTTTTAGGCATCGATACAGATTCTGAGACTGAAGGGAGTCGCCAGAATTATGCCCAAAAGCTTAAGCGTCGGTTAGACTTTGCCTACAAAGCTGCCTCGGCTGAAAGCGATAGGAAGGGTAAGAGGTACAAAGATAGGTACGATAGGGGAGTTAGGGAAGCTACTCTAGAAGTAGGTGACCGGGTTCTGATGAGGAACGTAGGTATATGTGGCAAACAGAAATTAGCTGATAAATGGGCTAAGGATCCCTACATTATCCTTAGTATACCTAATGCTGATATGCCCGTATACAAGATCCGGAAAGAGTCAGGACAGGGACCTATTAAAACTGTGCATAGGAACCTGCTCCTCCCTTTCATGTGGCTACCTAGAACACAGGGTGCTGATGAACCAAGGGAGACAACTCGGAATCAGAATCCCGGGATACAGTTTGACGAGAGTTCCTCCTCCACTACTGACTCTGACAGCTCAGATGATGATGGAAGTCAATCACCCAGGTACGTCATTCCTGCGAGGAGACCCAGGCGCACTGTCGCTGGCGCGCAACGACCAGTGCAACCAAATACTGTTGGTACAGGGAATTCTCCGAAACAGGGTACCAGGGGTGTGTGTCGAAATTCTAACGCTGCAGGCATGCGCAGTGTTGGTCAGACACAAGACTCAGTTCCAGCTACAAGGTCCAGACGAGCCTGTAAACCTCCTAAGTTGTATGGAGAATGGCTCATGGAAACCTTGGTGCCATCAAATTCTGGGTCTGAGGTCTACGTTTAGGCATTTAGAGCAGTGGGAGAATGTCATAGTGAGCAAAGACCACTCCTGATTGTGAAAATTATATTTAATCTCTACAGCTACTAATGTGTATTACCTTATGGTTTACCATTTATTAAGTAGAATTGTAGCATAATTGCAATTTACATTCAATTATAATAAATGTTAGATTATATTCGCATCAGGAATGTTTTGTTTCACTTGGCAGAGGAGAAATTCTAGTTAAGCTATAGATGCTGGATATTACCTTGGGACACTGGCCAAGGTGATAAATTTTGAAAATATTGATTTCTAATAATGGTAAACAAAAAATTCTGTTCAGTGAGCAGTGATCCTTTAATCCTTGTAGGTAGGGATTGCCCCAATCACTTGGATACTGGATACTGTACTGCTCATTGATTTTCCTATGAATATTTTAACTTATGTTTAACATTAGGTGATTTAAATGCCAGGAGTCATTTTCCTTTGCAGGGGAGAATGTCGCGGTGTTTAAATTCACCATATATATAATATGTATTATATATGGTGTTTTAACTACATGCGCTGTGTATTGTCTGAATTTACATGTCCCTGTGTCTGTCTGAATTTATATTACATGTCCCTGTGTCATGTAATGTCCTGTACATGTAAATCTGTGTGTAAGTTGTTATGATGACGTATGAGAGGCGAGTGAATGGATTGGTTGAGTGTGTCACATTGACCCTGCATGACCCTGTCCTTGCACGTGCACGCCCACCCTTGAGGAAGCGTGTCCGCACATTACGTGGAAATAGGCACTGGACTGTACATGTGTGCTTTACGGCCACAGTACTAAAAGGTATGTTTATTTAATGTATAACTAGAAATAAAGTAATTAACTTATTCTTCACTATGCAATATAATTAATATACTTTATATAATTAAAACTTATTTAAATAACTTGTCCATAAAGCTTTATATTATATGTATAACAAAGGACCGCACGTGGTCGGTGAGGTTAGGGCAATGCATAGAGTCAAGTGACTGGAAATTAAATGTTATTTGTAAATATATGTAACTCGGAAATTAAAATACAATTTAATATAATATATTAAATAGATACCTGTTTATATTTTATACCTTACAGTATAAATATAGAAGATATAGTAGTCTGTTCATTTATGTGTCCCTATATATTGTCAGGTATTGTTCTTTTTATTTCAGGGTTATCTGTCTCCGTTTTTATATGAATAAACTTTCAACTGTTTATAGCTGTTGGATTCTATTTATATATTCGTGAACCAACTCACATATTATCACTCTCGTGACATTGGCGCCCAACGTGGGGCAGATGGGGGATGGTGTAGTTAGGACAAGCCCGGATAACACTAATAGTACAGACAGTACTCTGTATGATAGAATGGTTGGTGGTTCTAATGTTGACCATATCATACTAGGGGGGAAGAAATATTCTGCTCTCATTGATAGTGGCTCTATGATCACTTGTGTCTCAGAGAAATGTTACAAATCTCTGAATCCCAAGCCTGTTCTGATGGATATCAAAGATTTTGATCTTAAGGTATTTGGAGCAGGTGGGTCTAAGTTACCATATTTAGAATATATTGAGGCAGATATCACTATTCCATTTCTGTCTGATTGTGAATTTTGTGTACCTATTCTGGTAACACCAATGACCAACTATAACAGACAAGTTCCTGTGATTGTTGGCACAAATATAATTCGTATGTGTAGGGATATACAACAGACTGGCTCTGATTCTACATTTCCAGATGCCTGGCAGTCTGCTGTTGATAGTTTGTGTTTTAACAATCCCATGGTGGTGAAATCTGCCAATACATACCCAGTGTCCATAGGTCCAAACCAGGTAAAGACTGTCCATGGCTTGGTACGCAAGCATGGTGATTTTAGTACGGCTGTAACAGAACAGGGCAGTTCTCTGCAATCCGGAAACCTTGTTGTATGTCCAAGGGTAGTGTCACTTGAATGTGCACCTGGAAGACTTAAACGAGTACCAGTCCGGATCTGTAATCTGTCTACGGAGTCGATTACTATATCGCCAAAATCGCCTCTCTGTAATCTCACAGATGTGAAGGTAATGGACAGGTGGTCCCCAGAACCCTCTAGTAAGGATACTGAATCCTCTAAGACTGAGGGGGAATGGTGGGACAAACTGGGGGTCTCTATTGATAGGGATAATCTCACTCCTGAGCAGTTGGAGAGAGCATATCAGGTACTGGGTAAGTGGCAACATATTTTTCTCCACATCCCCAAAGGATTTAGGGAAGACAGACCTGGTGCAGCACGAGATTAAACTCTCAGACGATGTTCCATTTAAGGAACCGTATCGTCGTATTCCACCAGGAATGTATGAGGAAGTGAGACAACATCTTAAAGAGATGTTAGACTCTGACGCTATTAGAGAGTCTCACAGTCCCTACTGTTCGAATGTGGTCCTCGTTCGAAAGAAAGATGGGTCCCTGAGATTTTGCATTGATTTGCGTAAACTCAATGGGAAAACCATTAAGGATGCTTACACCCTACCTAGGGTGGAGGAAACCATGGACTCCCTTATTGGTTCGCGATACTTCAGTAAACTGGACTTTGAGATCTGGTTACTGGCAGGTCGAAATCAAAGAGGAGGACAAGGCTAAGACAGCTTTTTCTGTCGGACCACTCGGTTTCTTTGAATGTAACCGCATGGCGTTTGGTCTAACTAATGCGCCTGCGACATTTCAGAGATTAATGCAAGCCTGTATGGGTGAGAGTCATCTTAAGGAATGTTTAATTTTCTTGGATGATATTCTCATATTTTCAGACACCTTTGAGGAACACCTCAAAAGACTGGAAGGTGTGTTTGAAACGGCTTGAGAAACACGGCTTAAAGCTGAAAGGGTCTAAGTGCGAGTTCTTTAAAACTCATGTGCGCTACCTGGGCCACATAGTTTAATGAGAAAGGGATTCAAAAACTGACCCAGAGAAACTTTCAGCATTAAAGGCCGAAACCAGTCAATGTCAAAACCTTGCGTTCTTTTCTAGGTTTTACAGGGTACTACAGGAGGTTCATTAAGGATTATGCTAAAGTCATAAAACCTTTAAACGATCTCCTTGTTGGACACTGTACCCACAAAAATGTTAAGGGGCCAAAGAAAAAGATTCCCTGGGTATGGGGGGATAGTCAACAGAAGGCTTTTTGATACCATTGTTGGTCTTCTATCATCTCCACCAGTGTTAGCATATGCAGACTTTACTAAGCCTTTCATTGTTAACACGGATGCCTCAATAGAAGGTTTAGGTGCTGTACTGTACCAGAATCAAGGGGGCCATGAACGGGTAATAAAGCGTATGCTAGTCGAGGATTACGTCCCAGCGAGAAGAACTACCCAGCTCATAAGTTGGAATTTCTTTGTCTCAAATGGGCCCTCAGTGACAAGTTCCATGATTACCTGTATGGCAACACTTTTGAGGTACGTACAGATAACAACCCTCCAACCTATGTGACGACCACTGCAAAGCTGGACGCAGCAAGCCATAGGTGGGTTTAGCCACACTCTCAAACTATAACTTTAAATTAGTCTATAGAGCGGGCCGTCTTAATGGGGACGCTGATGGGTTATCAAGGCGACCATATCAGCTAGAGGAAGTTTTCCCAGATGTTGTGAGAGCAGTTTCCTGTGCTTGTTTGACTACGAGAGAGGAATTGCCATTAGCTGAAACTGTGGTACTCTCAAACACATCAGCCCTAGAACCAGAGAATGATACAGAGAATGACACTCTAGATATGGCTAATGTAAAACTCTCTGGTGTGGATTGGGGAAAACAACAGTCCTTAGATAAACATCTCAGGAGGGTTATACATTTTGTCAGGGAGGGGGTTCGACCTGATAAGAGTGTTCTGAGACACGAACCTGAGGAAGTGCGGCAGTATATGCGGGAGTGGCGGCTGTTTGAACTGCGTAAGGGCGTGTTGTATAGAAACACCACCATTGATAATGACCCTATTCAGCAGCTAGTCATTCCTGAGGCATATAGAGAGAAGGTCCTCAGGGGAGTGCATGAAGATGTCGGTCATCAGGGACGTGACCGGACAAACTGGTTGGCAAAGCGTCGGTTTTTTTTGGCCTGGCTTTGATGCCGAGGTAAATAGATGGGTCGAAAGCTGTGGTAGGTGTATTCGTAGAAAAACCCCTACTGTCCCAAAAGCAGAGTTGGTTAACATCCAAAGTTCTCGACCAATGGAACTACTCTGCATTGACTATTTGACCTTGGAAAGGTCAAAGGGGGGCTACGAAAATGTGCTGGTTATCACTGACCATTTCACCCGCTATGCCCAGGCAATTCCAACCAGGAACCAGTTAGCGAGTACCACCGCCAGGGTGTTGTACGAACAGTTCATTGTCCACTACAGCTTTCCTGCCCGAATCCACAGTGACCAGGGTAGGAATTTTGAAAGCAAAGTTATCAAGGAACTTTGCAAGATAGCTGGAGTGGATAAAACGAGAACTACCCCTTACCATCCTATGGGCAATGGCATGGTCGAACGGTTCAACCAAACTTTGCTAAAAATGTTACGTACAATGGAGGAAGAACAAAAATCCAATTGGAAATCTTACGTGGCTCCTCTTGTTCACGCATATAATGCTACAAAACATGAGACCACTGGATATTCCCCTCATTACCTAATGTTTGGTTGGCACCCAAGACTTAGTGTAGATGCATTTTTAGGCATCGATACAGATTCTGAGACTGAAGGGAGTCGCCAGAATTATGCCCAAAAGCTTAAGCGTCGGTTAGACTTTGCCTACAAAGCTGCCTCGGCTGAAAGCGATAGGAAGGGTAAGAGGTACAAAGATAGGTACGATAGGGGAGTTAGGGAAGCTACTCTAGAAGTAGGTGACCGGGTTCTGATGAGGAACGTAGGTATATGTGGCAAACAGAAATTAGCTGATAAATGGGCTAAGGATCCCTACATTATCCTTAGTATACCTAATGCTGATATGCCCGTATACAAGATCCGGAAAGAGTCAGGACAGGGACCTATTAAAACTGTGCATAGGAACCTGCTCCTCCCTTTCATGTGGCTACCTAGAACACAGGGTGCTGATGAACCAAGGGAGACAACTCGGAATCAGAATCCCGGGATACAGTTTGACGAGAGTTCCTCCTCCACTACTGACTCTGATAGCTCAGATGATGATGGAAGTCAATCACCCAGGTACGTCATTCCTGCGAGGAGACCCAGGCGCACTGTCGCTGGCGCGCAACGACCAGTGCAACCAAATACTGTTGGTACAGGGAATTCTCCGAAACAGGGTACCAGGGGTGTGTGTCGAAATTCTAACGCTGCAGGCATGCGCAGTGTTGGTCAGACACAAGACTCAGTTCCAGCTACAAGGTCCAGACGAGCCTGTAAACCTCCTAAGTTGTATGGAGAATGGCTCATGGAAACCTTGGTGCCATCAAATTCTGGGTCTGAGGTCTACGTTTAGGCATTTAGAGCAGTGGGAGAATGTCATAGTGAGCAAAGACCACTCCTGATTGTGAAAATTATATTTAATCTCTACAGCTACTAATGTGTATTACCTTATGGTTTACCATTTATTAAGTAGAATTGTAGCATAATTGCAATTTACATTCAATTATAATAAATGTTAGATTATATTCGCATCAGGAATGTTTTGTTTCACTTGGCAGAGGAGAAATTCTAGTTAAGCTATAGATGCTGGATATTACCTTGGGACACTGGCCAAGGTGATAAATTTTGAAAATATTGATTTCTAATAATGGTAAACAAAAAATTCTGTTCAGTGAGCAGTGATCCTTTAATCCTTGTAGGTAGGGATTGCCCCAATCACTTGGATACTGGATACTGTACTGCTCATTGATTTTCCTATGAATATTTTAACTTATGTTTAACATTAGGTGATTTAAATGCCAGGAGTCATTTTCCTTTGCAGGGGAGAATGTCGCGGTGTTTAAATTCACCATATATATAATATGTATTATATATGGTGTTTTAACTACATGCGCTGTGTATTGTCTGAATTTACATGTCCCTGTGTCTGTCTGAATTTATATTACATGTCCCTGTGTCATGTAATGTCCTGTACATGTAAATCTGTGTGTAAGTTGTTATGATGACGTATGAGAGGCGAGTGAATGGATTGGTTGAGTGTGTCACATTGACCCTGCATGACCCTGTCCTTGCACGTGCACGCCCACCCTTGAGGAAGCGTGTCCGCACATTACGTGGAAATAGGCACTGGACTGTACATGTGTGCTTTACGGCCACAGTACTAAAAGGTATGTTTATTTAATGTATAACTAGAAATAAAGTAATTAACTTATTCTTCACTATGCAATATAATTAATATACTTTATATAATTAAAACTTATTTAAATAACTTGTCCATAAAGCTTTATATTATATGTATAACAAAGGACCGCACGTGGTCGGTGAGGTTAGGGCAATGCATAGAGTCAAGTGACTGGAAATTAAATGTTATTTGTAAATATATGTAACTCGGAAATTAAAATACAATTTAATATAATATATTAAATAGATACCTGTTTATATTTTATACCTTACAGTATAAATATAGAAGATATAGTAGTCTGTTCATTTATGTGTCCCTATATATTGTCAGGTATTGTTCTTTTTATTTCAGGGTTATCTGTCTCCGTTTTTATATGAATAAACTTTCAACTGTTTATAGCTGTTGGATTCTATTTATATATTCGTGAACCAACTCACATACTATCAACTCTCGTGACATTGGCGCCCAACGTGGGGCAGATGGGGGATGGTGTAGTTAGGACAAGCCCGGATAACACTAATAGTACAGACAGTACTCTGTATGATAGAATGGTTGGTGGTTCTAATGTTGACCATATCATACTAGGGGGGAAGAAATATTCTGCTCTCATTGATAGTGGCTCTATGATCACTTGTGTCTCAGAGAAATGTTACAAATCTCTGAATCCCAAGCCTGTTCTGATGGATATCAAAGATTTTGATCTTAAGGTATTTGGAGCAGGTGGGTCTAAGTTACCATATTTAGGATATATTGAGGCAGATATCACTATTCCATTTCTGTCTGATTGTGAATTTTGTGTACCTATTCTGGTAACACCAATGACCAACTATAACAGACAAGTTCCTGTGATTGTTGGCACAAATATAATTCGTATGTGTAGGGATATACAACAGACTGGCTCTGATTCTACATTTCCAGATGCCTGGCAGTCTGCTGTTGATAGTTTGTGTTTTAACAATCCCATGGTGGTGAAATCTGCCAATACATACCCAGTGTCCATAGGTCCAAACCAGGTAAAGACTGTCCATGGCTTGGTACGCAAGCATGGTGATTTTAGTACGGCTGTAACAGAACAGGGCAGTTCTCTGCAATCCGGAAACCTTGTTGTATGTCCAAGGGTAGTGTCACTTGAATGTGCACCTGGAAGACTTAAACGAGTACCAGTCCGGATCTGTAATCTGTCTACGGAGTCGATTACTATATCGCCAAAATCGCCTCTCTGTAATCTCACAGATGTGAAGGTAATGGACAGGTGGTCCCCAGAACCCTCTAGTAAGGATACTGAATCCTCTAAGACTGAGGGGGAATGGTGGGACAAACTGGGGGTCTCTATTGATAGGGATAATCTCACTCCTGAGCAGTTGGAGAGAGCATATCATCAGGTACTGGGTAAGTGGCAACATATTTTCTCCACATCCCCAAAGGATTTAGGGAAGACAGACCTGGTGCAGCACGAGATTAAACTCTCAGACGATGTTCCATTTAAGGAACCGTATCGTCGTATTCCACCAGGAATGTATGAGGAAGTGAGACAACATCTTAAAGAGATGTTAGACTCTGACGCTATTAGAGAGTCTCACAGTCCCTACTGTTCGAATGTGGTCCTCGTTCGAAAGAAAGATGGGTCCCTGAGATTTTGCATTGATTTGCGTAAACTCAATGGGAAAACCATTAAGGATGCTTACACCCTACCTAGGGTGGAGGAAACCATGGACTCCCTTATTGGTTCGCGATACTTCAGTAAACTGGACTTTGAGATCTGGTTACTGGCAGGTCGAAATCAAAGAGGAGGACAAGGCTAAGACAGCTTTTTCTGTCGGACCACTCGGTTTCTTTGAATGTAACCGCATGGCGCGTTTGGTCTAACTAATGCGCCTGCGACATTTCAGAGATTAATGCAAGCCTGTAATGGGTGAGAGTCATCTTAAGGGAATGTTTAATTTTCTTGGATGATATTCTCATATTTTCAGACACCTTTGAGGAAACAACCTCAAAAGACTTGAAGAGTGCGATTGAACGGCTTGAGAAACAACGGCTTAAAGCTGAAAGTGTCAAAAGTTGCGAGTTCTTTAAAAACTCATTTGCGCGACCGTGGGCCACATAGTTTAATCTGAGAAAGGATTCAAAAACTGAACCCAGAGAAAACATTTCAAGCAATTAAAAGCCCTTGGGCCCGAAACCAGTCATTGTCAAAAACCTTCATCTCAAATTAACCACTTGCGTTCTTTTCATAGGTTTTAACAGGGTACTAATAGAGGGTTCTATTAAGTGGATTAATGCTAAATGTCATAAAACATTTAAAAAAAAAAAACGATCTCCCTTGTGGACACTGTATCCCCCCACAAAATGTTAAGGGGGAGCCAAAGATAAAGATTTTCCCTGGTATGGGGCGGATAGTCAACAGAAAAGGCTTTTGGATACCATTAGTTGGTCTTTCTATCAATCTACCTCCTCCAGTGTTAGCAATATGCAGGACTTTAACTAAGCCTTTCATTGTTAACACGGATGCCTCAATAGAAGGTTTAGGTGCTGTACTGTACCAGAATCAAGGGGGGGCCATGAACGGGTAATAGCGTATGCTAGTCGAGGATTACGTCCCAGCGAGAAGAACTACCCAGCTCATAAGTTTGGAATTTCTTTGTCTCAAATGGGCCCTCAGTGACAAGTTCCATGATTACCTGTATGGCAACACTTTTGAGTACGTACAGATAACAACCCTCCAACCTATGACGACCACTGCAAAGCTGGACGCAGCAAGCCATAGGTGTTTAGCCTCACTCTCAAACTATAACTTTAAATTAGTCTATAGAGCGGGCCGGGTCTTAATGGGGACGCTGATGGGTTATCAAGGCGACCATATCAGCTAGAGGAAGTTTTCCCAGATGTTGTGAGAGCAGTTTCCTGTGTGCTTGTTTGACTACGAGAGAGGAATTGCCATTAGCTGAAACTGTGGTACTCTCAAACACATCAGCCCTAGAACCAGAGAATGATACAGAGAATGACACTCTAGATATGGCTAATGTAAAACTCTCTGGTGTGGATTGGGAAAACAACAGTCCTTAGATAAACATCTCAGGAGGGTTATACATTTTGTCAGGGAGGGGGTTCGACCTGATAAGAGTGTTTCTGAGACACGAACCTGAGGAAGTGCGGCAGTATATGCGGGAGTGGCGGCTGTTTGAACTGCGTAAGGGCGTGTTTGTATAGAAACACCACCATTGATAATGACCCTATTCAGCAGCTAGTCATTCCTGAGGCATATAGAGAGAAGGTCCTCAGGGGAGTGCATGAAGATGTCGGTCATCAGGGACGTGACCGGACAAACTGGTTGGCAAAGCGTCGGTTTTTTTTTGGCCTGGCTTTGATGCCGAGGTAAATAGATGGGTCGAAAGCTGTGGTAGGTGTATTCGTAGAAAAACCCCTACTGTCCCAAAAGCAGAGTTGGTTAACATCCAAAGTTCTCGACCAATGGAACTACTCTGCATTGACTATTTGACCTTGGAAAGGTCAAAGGGGGGCTACGAAAATGTGCTGGTTATCACTGACCATTTCACCCGCTATGCCCAGGCAATTCCAACCAGGAACCAGTTAGCGAGTACCACCGCCAGGGTGTTGTACGAACAGTTCATTGTCCACTACAGCTTTCCTGCCCGAATCCACAGTGACCAGGGTAGGAATTTTGAAAGCAAAGTTATCAAGGAACTTTGCAAGATAGCTGGAGTGGATAAAACGAGAACTACCCCTTACCATCCTATGGGCAATGGCATGGTCGAACGGTTCAACCAAACTTTGCTAAAAATGTTACGTACAATGGAGGAAGAACAAAAATCCAATTGGAAATCTTACGTGGGCTCCTCTTGTTCACGCATATAAATGCTACAAAACATGAGACCACTGGATATTCCCCTCATTACCTAATGTTTGGTTGGCACCCAAGACTTAGTGTAGATGCATTTTTAGGCATCGATACAGATTCTGAGACTGAAGGGAGTCGCCAGAATTATGCCCAAAAGCTTAAGCGTCGGTTAGACTTTGCCTACAAAGCTGCCTCGGCTGAAAGCGATAGGAAGGGTAAGAGGTACAAAGATAGGTACGATAGGGGAGTTAGGGAAGCTACTCTAGAAGTAGGTGACCGGGTTCTGATGAGGAACGTAGGTATATGTGGCAAACAGAAATTAGCTGATAAATGGGCTAAGGATCCCTACATTATCCTTAGTATACCTAATGCTGATATGCCCGTATACAAGATCCGGAAAGAGTCAGGACAGGGACCTATTAAAACTGTGCATAGGAACCTGCTCCTCCCTTTCATGTGGCTACCTAGAACACAGGGTGCTGATGAACCAAGGGAGACAACTCGGAATCAGAATCCCGGGATACAGTTTGACGAGAGTTCCTCCTCCACTACTGACTTCTGACAGCCTCTAGAATGATGATGGAAGTCAATCACCCAGGTACGTCCATTCCTGCGAGGAGACCCAGGCGCACGTGTCGGCTGGCCGCGCAACGACCAGTGCAACCAAATACTGTTGGTACAGGGAATTCTCCGAAACAGGGACCAGTGGTGTGTGTCGAAATTTTATAACGCTGCAGGCAGTGGCGGCAGTGTTTGGTCAGACACAAGACCTCAGTTCCAGCTACAAGGGTCCATCGAGAGCCTGTAAACCTCCTAAGTTGTATGGAGAATGGCTCATGGAAACCTTGGTGCCATCAAATTCCATGGGTCTGAGGTCTATCGTTTAGGCATTTAGAGCAGTGGGAGAATGTCATAGTGAGCAAAGACCACTCCCTTGATTGTGTAAATTATATTTAAATCTCTACAGCTACTAATGAGTAGTTACCTTATGGTGTTACCCATTTATGTAAGTAGAATTGTAGCATAATTGCAATTGTACATTCAATTATAATAAAATTTGTTCCGATTCATATTTCCGCATACCAGCGATATGTTTTGTATTTCACTTGGCAGAGCGATGACATTACTAAGTTCACAGCTATAGCGAATTCTGCCGATATCTACCTTGCAGGGAATCAATGAGCCGAAATGGTGTGATAATTTTTGAAAAATATATTGATTTCTAATAATGACGTAAACAAAAATCTCTGCTTCAGATGGAGCCAGTCGCACTACCTTCTAATCTCTTGTAGTAGAATCCGGTATTGGCCCCAATCACTTGGATACCTTGGTATACTGTACCCCTGACTCATTGCCTTTCTCCTATGATTAATTGTATAATTATGTCTAAATTGACATTAGCGTGCATAAATGCCCAGGTAGTCCATTTTCCCTATGCAGGGTGAGAATGTCTCGCAGCTTACTGGGCTTTAAATTCATCCATAATATATAATATGCTGATTGCGATATATGCGTGTTTTTTACAACATATCATGCGCCTTGTTGTATTGTCCTGAAATTTACATCGCCTCCCTTGCTGTAATACGTCCTGAATTCTCTCTTTTACATGTCCTTCGTGTCAATGTTATGTAAGCTTTTCGCTACCATTGTACAATCTTGTGTGTAAGGTTGTCTTAATAGATTTTGACAGTTATGAGAGGCCCCGACGGAATTGAACTCTGGCTTCGAGGCGGGGGTGCATGTCACCATTGACCCCCTGCATGACCCAGCATACATTGACACGTGCAGAACGCCACCCCATTGAGGAAGCGTACGTCACGCACATCATTACGTGGAATTAGCGCACTGGATATCACTGCTACTGGTAGTGCTTTCCCGAGCACCACAGCTACTTAAGGTATAACGTATGTTTCAATTAATGTATAACATAGAAATATAGTAAATTATTTATTTAGTCATTACACGTATGCAATAATTTCTTAGACTTAACTTACCTTTTATATAATTAAAAGATTCTAGTTATAATAAATCTTGTCTCCATAAAGCTGTGTGTATGATATATCAAGTTATAGGACAACTGTGCGAAGGGCCCAGCCACGTGGTCGGCGTCGAGTGATATTCACAACTAGGGCCAAAGCATTAGAGTCATAAGCTCGTCTGGAAACTTCAAAATCTAGCTTTGCTATTTGTCAATGTAAATATATGATAACCTCAGAAGCAAATTAATAAATACAACATTTAAATATATTATAATAAATAGATAACATGTTTATATTTTATACCATGGCCCGCTTACAGAACATATACAATATAAGAAAGACGTAATGAGTAGTCCGTCTCATTAATGTGTCACCGGTAATATTATTTGTCCAGGTATTCGCCTTTCCTTGTCTTATGTCAGGAGAGTTCTCTGTCACCGTTCTTTTATGGATGAATAAACTTTCAATCTGTTTTTATGATACGCTCTGTTTGGATTTTCTTATTCTATATATTCGTTGCACTACTCCCAACTCACATTATTATTCACTCCTCGCTGACTTAGCATGCTTTTTATGGGCATCAGTCAACAGTAATAAACCGAACCTGATCTATATTACCAAATAGAATCCTGTCTACGGCGTTTTTCCTTGCAATATAGGGACAGGCGACTGACAGAATGAACCCACATGACTGAGGAAAAAATCAAATGTTTCATTTGTTCGACATTTATTATTCTACTTTATGGTGCTGTAGATCACGTTCACACATAAATATTAAAGCCGGAAGAGATAAGCCAATTTTAAGAGACTCAATCCGACTTTGAATGAGGCCAACATTTACATTCTTTTTCTGACAAAATTAGCGACAACGAGGTCAAATCATCCCACGTCATGAACATTTGACGTCAATGTTACAAGGCTGTCAAAGTGATGTTACATAAAACCATACACGTTTGCACATATCTATGCTTTGGACTTGGTCTTATAAAATACTGTGTAATATATTAAAGGCCCACTACCGTTCCGAAAACGGCTTTAAATTTTTAAAAATGGGAAATAGAAAAACAAGATCGATAATTTTGTAGAGCCGCAAAAATTATTAATTTACCATTAATTACTAATATTTTATCATCTACCCTTCTGAACGATTTCGATTAAAATAAATAAAATGTTTTTTTTTTCATAACGCGGGCGGGGGGGGGGCGTTGGTCCAGGGGGGGGGGTGGTGGGGGGTGTGGGTTGTTGGGTGGGGTCCGCTGGATGGGGGGGGGGGGGGGGGGAGGGGGGGGGGAGTTTATGTACCGCCGTACGTCATAAAGAACGTAGTGTGACTATCACTGCGCCAGACCGCCAAAACAGTCCTAATTGACTCTCCCTTTGTTTTATCATATAATTACACAGGAAATCTTGCATAATGTTGGTGTCTACTAACCTTATTTTAGGTCGATCGCGTACGCATTTGTCTGATGTTATTAGATGTTTTTTTAAGAAACTGTTTATATTTTTTGCTCCAGAACAGGTTAATGGGCCTTTAACGAAAGTTAAAGCTTTTAGCCATCGATCAGTCATAGATTAAATTGTATCTTACGCTTCTCTGATGCCCCATTTTATGCAAAATACCAATGCTTAAACCTTGAATCGTTTCCTTGTAACAATATAAGTCGACCGATTTGACGAGGTACCACACTGCGTGGTGTGTGTAACAAAAAATATTCTGTGTGTCGTACTTTAGGTGTCGAGTGTTTTGGAACTTTCTAAATGTTTTCCATCGTGTAGGAGATAGTTATGGTGCGTCAATGATTACATTGTACTACCCTACGCATTAAATACAGCAAATATGAATAGTTGTTTTTTTGTATTCATGCGTCTCACAAGCTAGCAACCGCCAACAATGAACAACTCATGAGGAAAATTTCATGGCAATGATATTCTATTTGTATATTTATCGTATTCAAAATTTCACGAAAAGCGAAGATCTGTGCATTGCGGAACATTAAAAGTGTATATGCATTTCAGATTTCTTTTAACTACTAGAATGTTGGTATACCCGAATAATGTGTAACGCCGACCGACCGAGTATATACATGTATATGTAAATCGAAGAAGTCCGCTATCGACTTCTTATTCCTATAACATGAACAGATTTTAGATAATTATATGTGTCACACATTTAAAACAACTAAACACGATGTATGTCTTTTTACTATTTTTTTTTTTTTCAGTTGAAACGTGTTTTTTTTGAGTCGAAAAAATATTAACAATTCTTAAAGGGCCCACTACATTTCTCGAAACATCTTTTATTTGGGCGAAATGCACAAACGAAATTGATTAATTTTATATAGTGTCACAAAAGTTATATATTAACTTACCGTTAATAATACACTTGACTATCACAGCTTCTTATACAATTTATTTGAAATGTGAAATTAAATGCTTGATTTTCATAACTGCGGTGTCGTTTGATGTTTCCCACCGCCGTTGTCCTAATTACCGCGCCGTCTCCGCGATGATTATCACTGCGCCAGACGGCAAAAACAGAGCGAAATGAATGTCTTCACTGTTAATTTAGTTTATGCAGGGAATCTCGCATTTGATCGGTGTTTATAAACATCCTCTTAGACCATTTATATACTTTTCGAATATGTATTATTGTTTTTAAGAAACTTTATTTTTGTTTCACAAAGGTAGTGGGGCCTTAAAATTGCTGAATACCAGAATTTTTTTGTGTTTATATCATGTAGATAGATACAGACACTGATCTACTATTCATCAATGTACATGCCATACTGAAATTTAGTAACTACTGACCCAATATGGCACATGTAAAACAAAAACCTGTGGGCATTGGATGGAGTGATCGAATTTTCAAAAACTAGTGAATCGCATTTTACATTTCAGACCGTTTTCCTTTCTCATATATCTGCTAGATAAACTCAAGAAGGAAACCTAGTTTTTAGAAGACCACTTCTACTTTATGTTCGCTATTTTATATATATGTAAAAGCAAAATAAGATGTAAGACACAGGGGTCTCTAGATATGTGTGGCAATATAAGCACGATTGAAAAGAAAAAAGACGCAAAAACATGATGTTCAAAACAGCGGGGGTCTGAGAATAAGTAACAGTTTTATATCAATTTAAACGACAGCACCCAAAGTTTCTAATAAAATAACTATATAAGGGTATATTGGGCTCTAGATCAAGTTTCGCTGTTATTTTATCTTGAATGATAAAGGACCCCCTAAACTATCAATCTATGGGACACTCTCGGTACACAGAGATACAAGAATTGATATTAAAATTGTAACTTAATTATCAAACTCCCTGAAGTTTTCTTAAATAGTGTCATTTTTCAACATATAGACTTTCAGTAAGACATTTAAATTACTAGGATTGCTGGTATAGATGATGCTGAGAAATAATGTTTCAACACTATGATGTTGTGTCCCAGCATTGACTAGTGAAGATTAAACTAGACCAGATGGGGTTGAGTGTGCGGGCATCCTCACAAAAATCTCTACTAATGTATCATATCATTCATGTTCGTCCTTCACAACTCCCCTGAACCACAGGTACTGTCAATAAATATCATCGAAAATAATGATTTTGGTCATCACTGATAAGGTTCGGTATGTGCCGTAGAATAGGGTGTAACGCTGGTTTTTGGCCATTTGTTTTACATTCGGGACAGTACTCCGTTTTACATGTTTCAGACTTAAGACCCATAGTTGTGTTTTTATTCTGTTTATTGCGTCCGCGTGCGGGTATGTTTTGTGCTATTGTGAGGGCAAAAACAAACACAAGTTATTATTTTTAAGATATCGTAATGAGTCGTCCGAACAATAAAATTTCCGGAAATATGCCAGTTTCCGGTTTCCTAATTAAGTCAACTGTTGCAAGCATGCAGTCCTCAACGCTTGGCCTCACAGCGGAATACAACAAATCCTACGCAATCGCTCAAGGCCGCCGCAAGGGACCACGAGAAAGGAAATCTAGCAATCGAAATTGTGATGCAGGAAGTTTTTCGATCTTTACAGGTTTCTGACAATATGACGGCAGTGAGGACGGCTGAATAAGATGTCAAATGTTAGGTCGTATGTCTATTGGTCATTTAGAATAATGAAAACGATAACGCATATCGCATAGGCATCTCCATAGATATGCAAACCAAACATATTCGCAGTTTCTTTTTCGGGCAGTGCCCGAGTATACAATTTCTTTACAAAGATATTTTTAAAGAACAAAAGCTGTTTTGGGTAAAAACTCGCTGATCAATATGCGTTTCTTTCCTCGAAAAATGACTCGGGCCTCTTGATGTCATAAACTGTATGTATTAATTTGTTAGTGGGGTTTTGATATGGTTGGTGAGTTCTTTGGAGTTCAAACTTCCAAGATCTATAAAAAAATGAAAAGTTTCTAAAGTTAATACATTTGGCATCATGGCGTTGACGGATAAAACAGTATATACTAGAATATCTCAATCGCAAGGTAAGTGTAAACCGGAGGCTAAGGATTATTTCATGTTAAATTATTAAAAATCTGCTGGGGGGGTGGGGGGGGGGGGGGTGGGTGGGGGGGGGGGGGGGGGAAAATACTTCTTTAGGATATTAATATTTATTCTATAATAATGCAGATATAATATTAAAAATCCATATCTATTCTTTTGAATGGAACAAAGACATCCGCTGATTGGACACACGTACATGTATGTTGTGCACCTACTGTTTCTTAGTCAAGATAGTGTAAGCGACATCGTCAAAAAAACAGAAAAACACAACTATGGCCTAATTAAACCTCCCCAAATAGTTAACTATTATGTTATAGTTTTGATTCTAACAGACTGTATAGCGATGATGAGTAGTTGTGGTAGTAGACGGATCACTATAGCTTGGGTTAATGATGAAAGACTTGCAAAGAATGACAATGCAGAGGATGGATCTAAAAGTTCAAGTGATATACTTTGAAAAATTGTTTGTCACTGATCGTTCATTAGTGTGTACATATGTATGAATGAATAAATGTACAGAAAACATAGTTACAATTACAATGTATAAATCGGCTATTATTATACGTTTTTTTTAGAAAGGCTAAATTATATGAACAAACATGCATTTAATAGATAGAATTACAACAGACACCATGGAAAACAACAATTTTTCACCGCATACACTATCAATCGGGACAATTCTTCTTAGAATAAGTTTTTAATGTTTGAAATATGTTGTGTTGCATGTCAATTCTGTTCTTCATATCAATGACATCACTGACAAGGAAATTATTTAATGAAATAATGTCTATGTCTACCACTTGCAAGAGACAAAATCTGGTTAAAATTGAAGCTATCCGCAAAGTTGCAAATGCGTGTGGGCTCCGTGTTTGTTTTTGATCGTGTTTGTTTTTTTCTGCTTGCTGGCTGGTAGGGTTTTTGGAGAAAAGTCCAAAGAACGCAAAACATAAAAAAAACACAACACTCTGGCCTAAATTTTACATAAAAAGGCAGGCCCGTGCGGGGCAATCATACGGGCTCCGTTTCCAAGAGAATTTTGGTGGGAGAGACGGAGAAGGGGTGGGGGGTGGTGGAGGCGAAGGCCAGTGAATATCGACCAAACATTCACTTTCATTTTTTAAGTGTTCCGTTAACTCTACTATGAGAACAATTTTCTTTAATAGTCATAAAGATATAATTAACCACCATCTAACAGATTTTGAAAATTTTATACGACTCTTGTCTTCTAATGATCTAAAACTTCTACAGGATTTAGGCCTCTTTCTTTCAAAGTCATTTGAACTGAGGAAAGCTGGCTTGATAAGTTGTTGCTTTGATCTACTGTGTGTTATATACATGTATGTTTTGCTATCGATCCATTTTTTGTGGATGTAAGAAGCAATAAAATTGAATTGAATTGAATTGAATTGAAATATATACTGCTAATGGGCCAATTATCATTACCCGAGTATCTTACGGACAACGAAGGATAGTTGTACCAGGCCTGGCCGGATATCGGACGATGCTTAAACGAATATGTGAAGGATATGTGGCCGATTATGAAATTCTACGGGACACCAGAGAGATTTTAACTAACTCTCTTCGGGTACGTCCCGATGTCTCTTCGGGTACGTCTGTGATGCTGAGTGGTCTGTAGATTAGCCCCGACCACCGGCCTGCCCATGTCCTGGTGCCCGGGCCCGAGGCCAAGCAAAAATGGCTAAAATCCAATGCTGGGAGTACATCATAAGTTTTAATCGGAAGGGGTTATGACCACAAGTAATACGTACTGAACTATACGGACGTCCACTTATAAAAACTGTATAGTAACTGTCACAGGAATCGTTACAAGATGTTCACCGGGACCTTTATTATCATCGTCGCAAAGTTCTACAAGAAAAATCGACATCATCTTTCTACACGAATCAAAACTAACTTAAGAATCTCTTCTCTATCTCTCATTCCCCCCCCCCCCCTCTCTCTCTCTCTCTCTCCCTTTCTCTACTTCTCTACTGAGAATTACATATGTAAACATGCAAGGAAAAGAATAATTATAGAGCTAAACACCTGTATTATCGGATGATGTAATCTGCATCCTTGTTCCTCAGAAGGAATATGAATATCTAACACAATTTTCATGCCTTTATTCTGCTTTTAAACAACATCCCGTTGTTTGCATTTTAAGTTTCCGCACGTCGTGAAATTGTGTTGCTACATGTATATCAATGTATTCGGTATAATTTCAGTGACTTTTACGGCTTTTATTTTCGATCTTTTATTTTAAATATATTACGAAATATTGCAAAATATTATTAACTTATGAAAGAGCAAAGCCTGTGAAATTTTCAGAATATCCGTGGAGAAACAATATTGCTAGATACATCTGATCTAAATTTATCAAAAATGTTATGTTTGAACTGTCATAAATTTTTTTATAAAAATTGTGTCTGGATCCCATGCTTTGTTGCATATTACAGTTTCAGTCGAATAACTGCATTATTTTACTACTGATTGAGATAAATCAGGTTTTTTTCTACTTTTATCTTTGTTCTTTATTGTCATCTAAACTAATGAAGAGAAAAACAATTTCAATATTTTTTTTTCTAATGTCTATTAACAGTATTTATATTTGCATTTTATTTATATTTTGCTAGAAAGTACCCTACATGTATTATACTGATCACCTGACACTCACTCTCTCTAAAACTCATATTATTGACTGTATTGATATGGTACAGGTATTGTTAAATTTACACATCAAATGCGGGCTTTAAACCGTTGAATATTGTGACTGAATTTGATATTTATAAAATACAACGTGGTGAGTCAAAAAAATGTTTAACTTTATAACGTCATTTCTAAACGACGTCATAATCGACTAAAATCTGGGCCCATTTTTTCAGTCGCCGTCACTATATGTTGTCTTCAAAATATTTGCATATTATGCTGACTGAATTGTCCTTATTTATCTTAAAAAACGGTTTTTGCTGTTAAGGTAAATCAATCCTTTGCCATATAAGGTCAAAAATGATTTTTTTAACCTTATGGTCAAAAACCTTTTAATTTTATCTAGAGCTCAAAACACTTTGTCAAAAAACATTTTTGGATGATTACTGGTCAAAACATCATTCTGAGGTTCTTTCTGAGCAATAAAAGGCTAAACTGCTGATTTACAACTAAATTTCAATGTAAAGATATATTTTTATCAGGAAATTTCCACTAGCCCACAGGCTAGTAATGATCGTGAAGCCACTAGCCTAGCTACTGTTGTAGCGGAAAAGATATTACCTTCTGACTGCACTTAAAAGTCAGTCAGAAGGTGATATCTTTTCCGCTACAACAGTAGCTACACTAGCCTGACCTGAAATTCACTAGCCCCGGACGTCGGGCTAGTGGAATTGTACACCCCTGCTAGATACGATCAAAAAATGTTGAACTGTCTTAAATTTATTTATAAATATTGTGTCTGGATCCCATAATTTGTTGCATATTACAGTTTCAGTCGAATAACTGCCATTAACTACTGATTGAGATAAATCAGGTTTTTTTCACTCTTATCTTTGTTCTTTGATTGTCATCTCTACTAATGAAGAGAAAAACAATTTCAATATTTTTTTTTTCTAATGTCTATTCACAGCTATATTTATTTATTTTATTTATATTTTGCTAGAAAGTACCTACATGTATATACTGATCACCTGACACTCACCAGTCTACTCTTCATATTATGTATTGATATGGTACAGGTAGTTAAATTTACACATCAAATGCGGGCTTAATGAACCGTCGTTTATTGAGAGTTTCCGCAAATACACGTGGTGACGTCGGTAAAAATGTGCGTAACTTTATAACGTCATTTATTCTGACGTCATAATCGCCGCATCTGGGCCCATTTTGTCAGTCGCCGTCACATATATGTACAAATTTTAATGTTCTCTTAGACTGAATTGTCCCTTTAAGGTAAACAAACGGTTTTTGCTGTTAAGGTAAATCAATCCTTTGCCCTTAAGGTCAAAAAACTTTTTTTAACCTTATGGTCAAAAACCTTTTAACTATAAGGTAAGTAACTCTTTTGACCTTAAGGTCAAAAAATGATTTTGCCGTTAAGGTCAAAAACTTGTTTATCCTTAAGGTAAATAAATCTTTTGCCCTTAAGGTAAATAAATCTTTTTACCTTAAGGTTAAATAACAGTTTGGACTATTTTATACTTTAGACTATGATAAAAAAAAAATCACCATTTCCCTTCAAAATATGAAAAATACTATAAGATTCTTGATTTTTTGAAACATTGAAACCTCATTGTCAATCGCTGCTTTTGTAAATTGAAGAAACACCTGATCTAAAAATGACTCTTCCTTCCCCTTCATGAAATTCATACTAAATCTGACCAACAAACATTTGGATGATTCCATTCCCAGCAAGTGGTATGTCAACCACAGGTGTTATAAGTATCATACTGGGTCAAGTTCTATAACTCGGCCGGTCATATAGGCCTATAACACTACCCAATTTCAGAAAAAAAAAGTATGGTTATTAACCAACCGTATAGAATATTACAATAGGAATACTCTCAATCGACAGTCAGATAATTTATCTTTAATTTGGTATATGATACAATACAAATCATGCGGTATAAATGTCACTAGGTATCCAGAAACATCGGAAAACAGCCAGATTTCAACTGGTCGGACACTGATGTCCTCCGATAAACACGCCCTAATGGGTAGCTCAAAAACCAATGCATGTCAACACTTCAACGTCATACGAATGAAAGTTTGGTAGAAAAAAAACTTACCGGTTAGTAAGTCCATGTCTAAATACCATCCATTTGCATGACGTAGCCCTTTGAAATTTCCGATTGAAAAATTTATGTCTCTAGCCGCCATGTAAGTATGTGAGCAGTAGATTTGTTTTCTCGGCGTTGATTGGCTCTCGAAAATTAATTGACCAATCAACGCCGAGAAAACAAATGTAGGCTACTACACACATATCAACATGGCGGCTAGAGACACACAGTTTTTTCAATCGGAAATTTCAAAAGGCTGTATTGAGCAAATGGATGGTATATAGATAAAAAAAAACTAACATATAGGTTAGTTTTTTTTACCAAACTTTAATTCCTACCGGTATGAAGCTGAAATGTTGACATGCTAAAAAACCAAGTCAAAATCACAAAATCTACGCTTGTGGTGGTAAACAGTACCCATAACTGTGTTCATCCACAATCTCCTTTGGAGGTGTCATGACCCGTACTTTGTAGAAACTCCATTTAAACATCGTGTAGCACACTTACTTTAACCGTCACCACCATGTTCATTTGTTCTTCGGAACGCTTCTCGAGTTTACACATTAGCACAACATTACATAATTTTGCATAATGTAGTCACGATTTCTACAAAGTACGGGTCATGACACCTCCAAAGGAGATTGTGTATGGGTACTGTTTACCACCACAAGCGTAAATTTTGTGATTTTGGCTTGGTTTTTGAGGTGCCCATAGAGCCGAGACGACATTTAGACCGGACAGGGAAATGTCTACCTGGCATATTTTTCATAAATTTCCCGATTCATCAAGCCATAACTTCGTCAATACTTGGCCAATTTTGTTCATCAAGCCCTCAATGGAAAGATAAATTATTTCTCTTTAAGGTAAGATATCAGTCAATGTTGTATATTACCGATTTATTAAAATACAGTTGGTAGTAGACTAAAGGTTACACATTGTGCACACGGTGTGAACTACGAGTGGACACGGAGTGCACGAGGTTTAGACTACAGGTAGACACGGAGTGCACGAGGTTTAGACTACAGGTAGACACGGAGTGCACAAGATTTAGACTACAGGTAGACACGGAGTGCACAAGATTTAGACTACAGGTAGACACGGAGTGCACTACGTGTGAACACGGTGTCCACTACAGGTGGACATCGTGTCCAGGTAAAATGTCCACTACATCCAGACCACAGACAGACTAGATGATGTGCCACAGAAATATGAGAAAATATGTATTGATTCTGCAGTCTATATGGACTTTGACAGATAGAAATAGTTATTGCGATCAGAAACATAATATTCATTGCAACATAAAAATTGCCGTTAATTACTGGAAATCATTTGTACTGCAATGTTTATTTGAATAGATACATATAAAGTAAAATGTATCAATATATATTATCAAACAATTTAATTTATAAATAAGGACGTTAATTATAGAATTTATAAAAGCAAATTAACTGCGTTGCAAATTAACTGCGTACGGTAAACCACATACCGGTTATGTCTCATCAATGGATAGTTCCCAGTAAAAACTGTTTTTCTTAGCTAGTGATAAGTAGTTTAAAGATGAAATTCTTTTTCGTACGCATAAAGTGATGAACCTTGCGTGGAGTAAGATTTTTAGTATAAGCAAATCGTCGCCAAAGAGATATTTTGATCGGCAAATTATTTTGATTAAAAAGAATATATTGATGGGCATAATAAAAGCAAGGACATATAAACATAAACAAATTAAATTCTTCATAAAATGTTTAACTATGTATGTTTGGAATATAGTTTTCTAAACGGCAAGGTGCGCGAAATAGTTTGTATAATACGTATACATTTGCTACATGGAACCTGGCGCGTTGCAAAGCATTGGAAAAATGAGAAATCGTTCATAGACGTTAAAAATCGGCATTAGAAATTACACTTTATTTACACTCAATCGATTGAGAAACCTGTAAGCACTGGCTTAAGAAAGCAAAAATTTATTATCGGGCATGTGGCTGCTCGTTAGCATCAACACTGTTTATGTTCAAAGGACCGATCGCTAAAATGTAGGTCACATGTCTGATAACAAACAGACAGAATCAAAATAAATCCAACTTCTACCCAGTTAAACTGTAGATTCATAGTTGTTGATTAGATTCTGAATTTGTCATAATTATTTTAATTCTAGAAACCTTGATAATTTGACAATATCCTTATTTTGACCTTCTTTTACAAACCGCGTGAGTTATATGATAACAAATATATATATTAATGTATGATCCATACATGTAGTATATTGTTCACTTAAATTTGCCTGCTCGAAAGGTAGACCCCTAGGCTAGGACTGCAGTTGCCATGGTCACTTGGACTTCATACTGTTCCATCAACCACACGGGTATGATAATCTAAATTACCTAACATTGGCCAGAGTGGGACCAGGGGCCTGGGGCCTTCTTTGGGCACCCTTCAATATGTTCAGTCAAGTGTATCACAGACTAACAACACCTGTATACATGTAGTACCTTATCCCAACCCCAGGAGGTCCATTTATAGCATGCATGTACTTAGGTGGCAGCCTCTCTACATACATACATTGTACTCATCACACAAATACGTACAGTTATACAACAATGCTAGTCAATAGGGATATGTGTTTTAACTAGTAGTGCATTTTAATTTATTTGCTAATGAAGCTTTATATATTAAAATTAAAAATAATCTAAATACCAAGTGTATAGTTAACTAAAACATTTATTTCAAGATTATTGGAATACCATATTTCATCCAATATCTTTTCATTAATTTAATTTTTTTTTACACTGGTTTTTTACATATATCAGAAACCTGATTATCATGACTATGTATATAAAATACCATGTTACAATGTTGAATAAGTTCCTAATCTACATTAATTTTGATTATAATATATATATGTATTATTGGTTAATTCAAGGTTGTGACAGACATGCATTATTTACGCATTGTACAGCTACCGTCAGCTCCACACTTCAACGCCTGCCCCCCCCCCCCCCCCCCCAGGAAAACCGGGTGTACATGTTACCCAGGCTCTACAACAAGCATGTACATGTATCTAAGAAGAATGGTACTTATGTGTTTCAAACTCATGAAACATATGTGATTTTTAAACGGTAAAGTATATTTGTTTGTCTTAACAAACTTCCATAGAAACAATTCTAAAATCACATATTATATAAGGATACTGCCCCCATTCTCATAAAGCCGTGCAAACACAGAAGGTAACGATTCTGCCCTCTGGCCATCTATCGATGGTCCACCTTGAGGCAACCTGTATAGCTGGATACTGTGGCTTACCTGTATGTTTGACAAGTTATAATTATTGGACCATGACGCAATATTACGGTCAAGATAACTTGCGGGGTTGGGATCATAAACTTATTGGTGTGTACCGGTAATTAAGAATCAAAACAAGCTGTATTTGGGTACATTGTAGTAGCACACTAACAGCCACCAATTTAGTGGAGCCTGACGTCATATAGTTTGAAAGTGGATTTCACTTCTGCATGATTTTTGCCCATAAATGTTCAATATTGACGTTCACTTTTTTTATAGCCCACTGCAATCATCAATTTTTCATCAAGTTTCATGGGCTATTCAAGACTTCCTAGCGCTACAATTTTCTTGAAAAATCCGTGAAGTCCGTCCTCGACCTTATACCGTCCATAGTGCCCTTCCGTTCCGATCCGTCCGTTCAATCAATTTCTTTGTTAATCGCTATTTCTCAGAAAGCACTGAAGGGAAATCTTTCTCAAATTTTTCCATATGTAAGGATCCCCTAGGGCAAACTAGTTGTATGCATATTGCATTTTGGGAACCAATCGGTTTAACAAGAATGGCCGCATAGGCAGCCATCTTGGAATTTTTGATACTTAAAGTTTGTTATCGCTATTTTCTCATAAAGTACTGAAGGGAATCTTTCTCAAATTTTTCATATGTAGGTTCCCCTAGGGCCCCTAGTTTTTGTGCATATTGCATTTTGGGACCAATCCGGTAACAAGATTGGCCGTCCAAGGCAGCCATCTTGGATTTTAAATACTTAAAGTGAAATTGTTAAATCCCGCTATTTCTCAGAAATGTACCTAAAGGGATCGTTCTCAAATTTCATATGTAGTTTCCCCCTAGGCCCTAGTTGTGCATATTGCATTTTGGGACCAATAATCGGTTAAACAAGATAGGCCGCCAGGCAGCCATCTGGATTTTAAACATAAAGTTTGTTACCATCGCTATTATTTCTCAGAAAGTACTGAATGGGATCTTTTCTCAAATTTCATATTAGGTTTACCATGGATGCTAGTTTTGTGCATAACACACGATGAAGGTAACAAAAAATTTGCCAGTTAAATATCTTTTCAACTAATAATGAGGATTTTTTGTATTTAAAATTAATTGTTATTCAATAGAAATTTTCAACAAAGTTTATTGAAGGGAATTTCAATATACATATTTTAATTTCCCTTACAGTTTAATGATATTAAAATTTGGAATGATCCTTTGGTTATAACTGTTTCGTATATGTTAATTTTTTGAAAAATCCATGCCTTTTTTGAATGTATTTTTAGTTTAAAGATTATTGTTAAATTTGCATTTTTCCAAAAGAATGAAGGTGAAAATTTCAAACAAATTTCACATATGTTACCCCCATTAGGTTTCATGTTGTGCATAATCACGTTTTTGGATATCAGTTCAAAATGGCCGTTTGCTAAAGCCATCGTATGTAATTAAGTTTTTTTTTTACGTACAATACTTTTAGAACTTAAAATAGCAAGAAAAATATTTATAAAAGTGTATATATTTTAATGAAAGACGATCTACAAGGGTATCGCTAGACAACTGATTGATAGGCACCAAATCTTTTTGTTTAAAAGCTATGTATTACCCGGTATATGATTGTATTACTGATTAGCTTATTATAAAAGAAAAAGTGTTTCAAAAGCACATTAGGACTGGTTTTTGCTGCAATTCAAAGTTGTTTTTGACTTGTGAAAAATGCTTGATGTAAATGATATATATATTTACCCATAAAACATTTACTTTTGAAAACGTAATATAGACAATTTAAGATAAGAAATGGAAACTACTGATATAATATTAAATAGACATATACTTAATGAATATAAATCAATCTTTATTACTTTTGCAGTGAAAAGGTTTTATTCATGTATACTAAAACATATTGTATTATATAGTTATATATACTGTACATTAAATTGTAGATGTTGTAATTAAAAAAAAAATAAACACTTAAAAATTATAATTATGTATTATTTCAAATTGAAGAACTTATTCTTCCCCGATCCCTAACTGTAACACATCACCTTGTCTGTCTAGGTCTCAATGTACCTGGACACGATGTCCACCTGTAGTGGACACCGTGTTCACACGTAGTGCACTCCGTGTCTACCTGTAGTCTAAATCTTGTGCACTCCGTGTCTACCTGTAGTCTAAATCTTGTGCACTCCGTGTCTACCTGTAGTCTAAACCTCGTGCACTCCGTGTCTACCTGTAGTCTAAACCTCGTGCACTCCGTGTCTACCTGTAGTCTAAACGTAGTGCACTCCGTGTGCACAAGGGTGTAACCTTTAGTCTACTACCAACTGTAATCACGGTTTTAAAAAAATAGGTCCGTTTTTCTCTACTGCGGATTTCATACCCTTGATACTATAATATATATATATATGTATACTGTTAGTTTAAAAAAATCGTGCCAGGTCCCTGTGAATCGGTCAACAAGATGGCCGCCAGGCAGCCATCTTGGATTTTGATAGTCAAAGATTGTTACCACTATTCTGCGGAAAGTACTGAAGGAATCTTTCTCAAATTTCATTTGTAGATTCCCCTAGAACCCTAGTTGTGCATATTGCATTTTGGGACCGATCAGTCAACAAGATGGCCGACAGGCGGCCATCTTGGATTTTGATAGTTAAAGTTTGTTACCGCTATTTCTCGGAAAGCACTGAAGAAATCTTTCTCAAATTCCATATGTAGGTTCCCCTAGAGGTCTAGTTATGCATATTGCATTTTGGGACCAATCGGTCAACAAGATGGCCGCTAGGCAGCCATCTTGGATTTTGATAGTTAAAGATTGTTACTGCTTTTCCGCGGAAAGTACTGAAGAAATCTTTCTCAAATTCCATATGTAGGTTCCCCTAGAGGTCTAGTTATGCATATTGCATATTGGGACCAATCACTTAACAAGATGGCCGCTAGGCAGCCATCTTGGATTTTGATAGTTAAAGATTGTTACCGCTTTTCCGCGGAAAGTACTGAAGAAATCTTTCTCAAATTTCATATGTAGGTTCCCCTAGGACCCTAGTTGTGCATATTGCATTTTGGGACCGATCGGTCAACAAGATGGCCGACCGTCGGCCATCTTGGATTTTGATAGTCAAGGTTTGTTACCGTTATTTCTCAGGAAGTACTGAAGGAATCTTTCTCAAATTTCATATGTAAGTTCCCCTAGGACTATAGTTGTGCATATTGCATTTTGCGACTGATCGGTCAACAAGATTGCCGACCGGCGGCCATCTTGGATTTTGATAGTTAAAAATGTACTCCTCTAAGATGTCGAAATTTTCTTGTATTAAACTTTTTTTTCTCATATAGATTTTTGGAAAGAGGAGATTAAAACCATAATTTCCTAATGAGGTGTTTCATATGTATTAATGTTTGTAGAATTTATTTTCCAGTAGTCTTCTTTTAAAATATACCAGTTTTGATTAATAAGACTAATATTTTTTCTCAGAATAACAACATATGCTACCCCTACCCCTTAATTTTGAGCTACAAAATGCACCATTTTCAGCCATTTTTGCAAAATCTAACCCTTAATAGAAAAAGTTCTGGTATTAAACTTTTGTTTATATTTTGCATATCAATAGGGAAAGGGTTGTTCTTTCAAAATCAGGCAGAAAAATGGGGGGTCCATGTGCTGACTTTTTTGCCCCACTTAAATATTTGTTATTTTTCAGTATTTTAGAGTAAAAAATAAAGGTGTTCAAATTACCATTAAATGTAAAAATAAAGTGAAAAAAGTGAATCATTTCACACATTAATGCTCAATATTTTAATTATCACGAGCCAAGTAAAGATTTACAGCAAAAATTAGCTCGATACAGCTAAAAATGCTGGTGCAGTGATGATTTAAGTAAAAACAATTTCAGTAAAAAATGGTAAAACTTTGGCTTTACTCAAAGCGAAAAAAAGACACAATTTCAAAATGGCCGCCAAATGGGCCATTTCTTAAAATCCCCGAATAAAAAAATCTGCTAAAGTTAGAACTGTAATTTTTTTTACAAAATTTGCACCTGGCAACTTGCTACAGATATTGATTAATTGTATTTGAAAATCTCATAACTTCTTTGATCTTTGTTGAAACGAGACTTCAACAGGACTGAAACCTCAGAAGAATACATCCTTAAAGTTTGTTACCGCTATATCTCAGGAGAGTACCTTGCCCGATACCAAACAGAGTCGGCTTATTCCAGGTTTTCGAGTACTACTGCGCTCTGGCCCTAAACCAGACGTCTATCTGTCATAATGTCTAAGTCTGGTGTCAGGGCCAGAGTATCTCGGGCTAATATCGCCCATACAATATAGTCTCTAACACTCAATCCACAGTTAACGAGAAAACAGATTCTATAAAACATACCGAAAAATGACATGAGATATTGCAACAGAGTAAAAATATCAAAATTTAGGAAAAGAAAAATCGGATGGAAATTCAGTAATGATTCTTACATGTAATATATTTCATGTGATATTCATATGTATCATACGCATGTTTTTCACATGTAAATATAAATCATGCGATTCTCACGTGTGAAATAAATGACATGTAAATCGCATGATAATCATATGAGAATGACATGAAATTTTCATGCGAAAATCATGCGTGTCAAAAAGTCATATGATTTACGCATGAGATTCATGTGAAAATCACATGAAAATTGCCACGCATGATTTACATGCGTGGCACTTTTGCCTGTGTATAATGACTATAAATTAACCACCATATTTGATCATTTTCTTTCACTTTGATATGTTTATACAGGTGTATTGCATACTCCCAGCCAAGTGTAAATAATTAGACAGTGTTTTGGTGTATCCTCTGTCTCATGTGTATCCTACTGTTGGGCCTTGACAACCAGTTCATTTCCCCAGAACTCTACCCCCTCATCTGTCAGGTCAGAGATATTCAGCACTAACTTACTAAAACTACCCATTAGTAGACTTGTACATCTTATGATTGTGAGAGTCAAGTGCTGTTGAGAAAAGTACTAACCTTTTTTTCCAACAGCAGAGGGTCATAGAAGTTCATAGGTTGTAAACACTAGCATACAGAATAATTAGATCAAGGATATGCATCGGTAGGGTTCTTTAAAATTTGATAAGCAAAGAGATCATTTTCCATTATTTTGGTTGACATCTATTGAAGATTGTATTCTTTAGATTACAGAAGAGCAGGCAAACGCAACAAGTTAATGAAATTGCATTTAATTAAATGCAAGAAAATGTAAAATGCATGAATATCATAAGCAACAATTTATTGTAACCTTACCATATATTTAGAACTTTACACTAACGTTTGATTTCTTTTGACAGTTGAGAGCATGGATGCTGTCTTTTGGATTTACATTTGCATACGGAGGCATGTTTTCCAAGATTTGGACGATTCACAGACTCCCACAGCCAACAAAAAAGACAGAAAGGTAACTAAGGGGTAACCATGGAGTTAAAGCAAGAGATGGGCTAATTAAAATGTGTGTTATCTTACGTAATCACTTAAAATAATGACCATTTATTACAAGGGGAAAGAACTGATGAAAATTCAATCTGAGAAGTGCTCATTGTGTATCCATACACTTTTCCTTAAAATCAAAATCATAAACTGTCCACGTTAATGAGGGATATGAGCAATTGGAATGTTTGGATTGATGCATAAAATCTAGTTTCAAAGTCACAGGCCCTTTATGCCTCTTGTCTCTGTTAACAGGTGGTGAGGCGGTGTGAACTGTTTACTGTCCTCAGTGTTATACTGACCATAGATGTAGCTGTATTACAGGCCCTTTATGCCTCTTGTCTCTGTTAACAGGTGGTGAGGCGGTGTGAACTGTTTACTGTCCTCAGTGTTATACTGACCATAGATATAGCTGTATTACAGGCCCTTTGTGCCTCTTGTCTCTGTTAACAGGTGGTGAGGTGGTGTGAACTGTTTACTGTCCTCAGTGTTATACTGACCATAGATGTAGCTGTATTACAGGCCCTTTGTGCCTCTTGTCTCTGTTAACAGGTGGTGAGGCGATGTGAACTGTTTACTGTCCTCAGTGTTATACTGACCATAGATATAGCTGTATTACAGGCCCTTTGTGCCTCTTGTCTCTGTTAACAGGTGGTGAGGCGGTGTGAACTGTTTACTGTCCTCAGTGTTATACTGACCATAGATATAGCTGTATTACAGGCCCTTTGTGCCTCTTGTCTCTGTTAACAGGTGGTGAGGCGGTGTGAACTGTTTACTGTCCTCAGTGTTATACTGACCATAGATATAGCTGTATTACAGGCCCTTTGTGCCTCTTGTCTCTGTTAACAGGTGGTGAGGTGGTGTGAACTGTTTACTGTCCTCAGTGTTATACTGACCATAGATGTAGCTGTATTACAGGCCCTTTGTGCCTCTTGTCTCTGTTAACAGGTGGTGAGGTGGTGTGAACTGTTTACTGTCCTCAGTGTTATACTGACCATAGATGTAGCTGTATTACTGGCCCTTTGTGCCTCTTGTCTCTGTTAACAGGTGGTGAGGCGGTGTGAACTGTTTACTGTCCTCAGTGTTATACTGACCATAGATGTAGCTGTATTACAGCCCCTTTGTGCCTCTTGTCTCTGTTAACAGGTGGTGAGGTGGTGTGAACTGTTTACTGTCCTCAGTGTTATACTGACCATAGATATAGCTGTATTACAGGCCCTTTGTGCCTCTTGTCTCTGTTAACAGGTGGTGAGGTGGTGTGAACTGTTTACTGTCCTCAGTGTTATACTGACCATAGATGTAGCTGTATTACAGGCCCTTTGTGCCTCTTGTCTCTGTTAACAGGTGGTGAGGTGGTGTGAACTGTTTACTGTCCTCAGTGTTATACTGACCATAGATGTAGCTGTATTACAGGCCCTTTGTGCCTCTTGTCTCTGTTTATAGGTGGTGAGGCGGTGTGAACTGTTTACTGTCCTCAGTTTTATACTGACCAAAGATATAGCTGTATTACAGCCCCTTTGTGCCTCTTGTCTCTGTTAACAGGTGGTGAGGAGGCGATGTGAACTGTTTACTGTCCTCAGTGTTATACTGACCATAGATATAGCTGTATTACAGCCCCTTTGTGCCTCTTGTCTCTGTTAACAGGTGGTGAGGTGGTGTGAACTGTTTACTGTCCTCAGTGTTATACTGACCATAGATGTAGCTGTATTACAGGCCCTTTGTGCCTCTCTGTTAACAGGTGGTGAGGTGGTGTGAACTGTTTACTGTCCTCAGTGTTATACTGACCATAGATGTAGCTGTATTACAGGCCCTTTGTGCCTCTTGTCTCTGTTAACAGGTGGTGAGGCGGTGTGAACTGTTTACTGTCCTCAGTGTTATACTGACCATAGATGTAGCTGTATTACACAGGCCCTTTGTGCCTCTTGTCTCTGTTAACAGGTGGTGAGGTGGTGTGAACTGTTTACTGTCCTCAGTGTTATACTGACCATAGATGTAGCTGTATTACAGGCCCTTTGTGCCTCTTGTCTCTGTTAACAGGTGGTGAGGCGAGGTTGTGAGGCGATGTGAACTGTTTACTGTCCTCAGTGTTATACTGACCATAGATGTAGCTGTATTACAGGCCCTTTATGCCTCTTGTCTCTGTTAACAGGTGGTGAGGTGGTGTGAACTGTTTACTGTCCTCAGTGTTATACTGACCATAGATGTAGCTGTATTACAGGCCCTTTGTGCCTCTTGTCTCTGTTAACAGGTGGTGAGGCGGTGTGAACTGTTTACTGTCCTCAGTGTTATACTGACCATAGATGTAGCTGTATTACAGGCCCTTTGTACCTCTTGTCTCTGTTAACAGGTGGTGAGGTGGTGTGAACTGTTTACTGTCCTCAGTGTTATACTGACCATAGATATAGCTGTATTACAGGCCCTTTGTGCCTCTTGTCTCTGTTAACAGGTGGTGAGGTGGTGTGAACTGTTTACTGTCCTCAGTGTTATACTGACCATAGATGTAGCTGTATTACAGGCCCTTTATGCCTCTTGTCTCTGTTAACAGGTGGTGAGGTGGTGTGAACTGTTTACTGTCCTCAGTGTTATACTGACCATAGATGTAGCTGTATTACAGGCCCTTTATGCCTCTTGTCTCTGTTAACAGGTGGTGAGGCGGTGTGAACTGTTTACTGTCCTCAGTGTTATACTTACCATAGATGTAGCTGTATTACAGGCCCTTTATGCCTCTTGTCTCTGTTAACAGGTGGTGAGGCGATGTGAACTGTTTATTGTCCTCAGTGTTATACTGACCGTAGATATAGCGGTATTGACCACATGGCAGGTGCTGGACCCACTGTACAGAGAAGTTGAAATATTTGAAGAAAGAAGATCCTGTTGATACAGATGAAGACATCAAACTACAACCAGAGTTAGAACACTGTACCTCAAAAAATATCTCAATCTGGCTAGGTAGGTACGACATTCCACTCTACTTTAGGTCCTGTTCAATTTCTTGAACTTTCAATACTGTGTACAAAAAAAATCTCATTGGGCTAAGGGGAGACAATATCCCATTGGGCTAAGGGGAGACAATATCCCATTGGGCTAAGGGGAGACAATATCCCATTGGGCTAAGGGGAGACAATATCTCATTGGGCTAAGGGGAGACAATATCCCATTGGGCTAAGGGGAGACAATATCCCATTGGGCTAAGGGGAGACAATATCCCATTGGGCTAAGGGGAGACAATATCTCATTGGGCTAAGGGGAGACAATATCCCATTGGGCTTAGAGGAGACAATATCTCATTGGGCTAAGGGGAGACAATATCTCATTGGGCTAAGATATTTATATCCTTATAGAGTGGGGATTCAAAATTGTAAAAATGATGTGGCTGACTCTCCGGACTCTAAGGGGTGGGGTCAAAAGGGATTAATTTGGCTATTTCCATATAAACAACTTCTTCTCTGAAACTAAGCATGGGATAGCACTCATAATGCAATAGTAGCTAGCACTCATGATGCATTGGTAGCTTCCTTATAGAGTGGGGATTCAAAATTGTACAAATGATGGGGCTGACCCTCCGGGGGCCTGAGGGGTGGGGTGAAAAGGGGTCAATTTTGCTATTTCAATATAAACGACTTCTTGTTTGCAACTAAACATGGGATTACGCTCATATTGCAATGGTAGCATCCTTATAGGGTGGGGATTCAAAATTGTGCAAATGATGGGACAGACCCATCAGGGGCTGTGGGGGCGGGGTCAAAGGGGTAAATTTATTTCCCTTTTTCCATAGAAACGACTTATCTAAGCATGGGAGAGCACTCATAATGCAATGGTAGCATCCTTATGTACAAATTATGGAACTAACCCCCCCCCCCCCCCCCCCCCCACAAGTCCAAGCCCTTCTTCAATTAATGTTCTAATATCAACAAAAGTCAACTAGGCTGTTCCCCGATAGCTGTGGTGTTCCAGCAGAGTTAATGCAAATGTTCCATTAATACACTGGACATCATTGTAGATATTGTATAATGTTGTGACATGAGAATTGATACCTGTACATGTGTTTTTTAACAGGTGTGATATATGGCTACAAAGGAATTCTGCTACTGTTTGGTATATTCCTGGCCAATGAGACGAGGAGCGTCAAGCTGAAACAAGTGAATGACTCTAGATTTGTAGGAATGAGTATTTATAATGTGGTGGTAAGTTCTTCTATCATATGTAATTACATTGTGGTTGATCTTTTCTGACTAAATACATTGATTGTAATGAGGTGGTAAGTTCTCCTATCATATGTAATTACATTGTGGTTGATCTTTTCTGACTAAATACATTGATTATAATGTGGTGGTAAGTTCTATCATATGTAATTACATTGTGGTTGAAAGATCTTCTCTGACTAAATACATTGATTATAATGTGGTGGTAAGTTCTATCATATGTAATTACATTGTGGTTGATCTTCTCTGACTAAATACATTGATTATAATGTGGTGGTAAGTTCTATCATATGTAATTACATTGTGGTTGAAAGATCTTCTCTGACTAAATACATTGATTATAATGTGGTGGTAAGTTCTATCATATGTAATTACATTGTGGTTGATCTTCTCTGACTAAATACATTGATTATAATGTGGTGGTAAGTTCTATCATATGTAATTACATTGTGGTTGATCTTTTCTGACTGAATACATTGATTATAATGTGGTGGTAAGTTCTATCATATGTAATTACATTGTGGTTGATCTTTTCTGACTGAATACATTGATTATAATGTGGTGGTAAGTTCTATCATATGTAATGACATTGTGGTTAAAAGATCTTCTCTGACTATATACATTGATTATAATGTGGTGGTAAGTTCTATCATATGTAGTTACATTGTGGTTGATCTTTTCTGACTGAATACATTGATTATAATGTGGTGGTAAGTTCTATCATATGTAGTTACATTGTGGTTGATCTTTTCTGACTGAATACATTGATTATAATGTGGTAGTAAGTTCTATCATATGTATTTACATTGTGGTTGATCATCTCTAACTAAATACATTGATTATAATGTGGTGGTAAGTTCTATCATATGTAATTACATTGTTGTTGAAAGATCTTCTCTAACTAAATACATTGATTATAATGTGGTAGTAAGTTCTCCTATCATATGTAATTACATTGTTGTTGAAAGATCTTCTCTAACTAAATACATTGATTATAATGTGGTGGTAAGTTCTAACATATGTTATTATCCCCCGCCCAACGAAGTTGGCGGGTTCGAAGTTGGCGGGGGATATACAAATGGGTTCCGTCCGTCCAGCCGTCCGTCCGTCTGTCCGTCTGTACAAATGGTTTCCGGAGCACAACTCTAAAACCAGTAGAGAAATTTCCACGAAACTTCATACACACATTGGTCTTATGGTCTAGTAGTGCCTTTTGCTATTTTAAGGTTTTCACTTTTTGTACTTTTTTCTGTAACCATGGAAAAACATTGCTGAAAATGGCAGATTTTTGTGTAAGAATCGTTTCCGGAGCACAACTCTAAAACCAGCAGAGATATTTCCATGAAACTTTATAGACACATTGTTCTTATGGTCTAGTAGTGCCTTTTGCTATTTTCAGGTTTTCATTTTTTGCACTTTTTCCATAACCATGGAAACATTGCTGAAAATATCATATTTTTGTACCAGGTTCGTTTCCGCAGCATAACTGGAAAACCAGCAGAGATATTTCCACGAAATTTCATAGACACATTCTTTTTATGGTCTAGTAGTTCCTTTTGCTATTTTTAGGTTTTCATTTTTTGCATTTTTTCCGTTACCATGGAAACATTGCTGAAAATATCATGGTAAATGGTAAATGTTACTTTGCAAAACTCCACCCATCTTTGTGTATATAGTCGAATATAAATGTCAAGGCTGTATACCTGATTCAACAATTGCAGCCCCGCTCTACTTGAATTATACTCCATATTTCTTTAGCTCAACTTCCTTTTTCCTGTTTTTTTTCATACACATAAGTCTCCACAATCAAACTTACTTCAGCTTTGATATCTCCATTGGCGGGGGATCTGAATGACTATGTCCTTGTTACATTGTGGTTGATCTTCTCTAACTAAATACATTGATTATGATGCCATTTGTGTTTTTGAGGAGTTGAAAAATTTTAAAATGACAATTTTACTGTTCAAGGGCAGATAACTCTGTTATATGCAAAGTTGACAAAAAGACTGAATTGAAGATCAACTTCACTTATATATATGGATTATTATTAAAGCTTTGGGCAATATAATTGATTTTGTAGTGCTTCAAAAATCATAGTACTAACTCACCTGATTTGTACATGTAATCATTATATAGATCTGACTATTAACTATTACAGGTGTTGTGTGTGATAACAGCTCCCATCACTCTTATCATCAGTAACCAACAAGATGCCAGCTTTGCCTTCGTAGCCCTCGCCATTCTTTTATGCAGTTTTCTGTCTAGGGGCCTCATATTTGTACCTAAGGTATATTCATCTATTTATGTTAGCTCTTCTTATTCATATTATTTGACAAGAAAATAACCAGTTATAGGGTTCTGTTTATGTCAGATAAAGCTATTTCTACATACATGTCCTGTCTGAATATCGTATCTTTTCCTTCATTCTCGTATATCTTTTAATCCATTTTTGTTTGGGCCTTTTTTAAATTGACTAATCTTCCATTGAATTCTGTGATAGATTGTTGAAATAAGTCGCAATCCAAAGAAAAATCATCTGGAAGTGCGGGCCATGTCTGAATCTGTGGCCAGTAAGGAGGAAGATGAAAGACATCAGAGGCTGCTTATAGAAAATGATTAAGGCCTCAAAAAACAGATTTCAGAGGTAATTAACTTACCGGTACAGTCTTGAAAAGGAAGTCTTGCTATTAAAAAATATTTGTTCTTATCGTATGATAAAAAGTTTCATCATCTCAAACTAAAAGAAAGAAAAATAAAACAAAACTAAAGAAAGAAAGATAAAACAAAAATTATGTGGACGTGTTGAGTTCCAATACAATAGAGGCTTAGAAAATATTCTGGTGACGGAGAAGGAATTGATTAAGCCTACAAAGATATTAGATCAGTACAATTTAAAACTACTTTGCAGGAAAAACACAATTTATATCTTATGCCAAAACCTGAAAATTTGAAGTGTTATAAGACTTTTGCTGACCAAAACCAAAAAAGGACAGTATTGTTTACATAACCTGTTTTCCTGTTACAGATGGAAGATAGAGTAAAGGAACTAAAGGAGAAATTAGAACGTAAAACACAACAAAGACTTTTAATTAATGGAGACGGTCCAGAGAGGAACAAAGTTACACCAACAAATAAAACTGACCAATCGCAGCTGGACAGTGACGTAGACAAGTCACCTGACTTACACGATACCATGGACCATAAAAACATCTTCAGTGATATTAATACGTCTGTACCATTTCAACCTAATTCGGACTCAAACTCGAGCATGCAGAAAAATTTACATCACTCAATATCAGATCAAGACATTGAATTTTTGTGAAACCTTCCGAAATTATTTCAAATGTATCTTATTTATGGAGCAATACTAAAACTAAACTTTCATATATTTCAAAAGTTTAATACAATTTGTATTATAGATGTCCTGATTTCGTGTGTTTAAGTTAAAAATAATATATAGTGATAATTTCACATGCTAAATGCAATGGTAACACCTTTGAAAATATTGGTTGCCAGGGTAGCAAAGAAGTGCTCTGATAATTTGAAATTTAATTTGTCAGAATTAAGAGAAATTGGTATAATAAAGTGATTATGAGATATGCTAAATAGCATGATATTACTTTCAAAAAGATCGGTTACCATGGAAACAAAATGGAGGCCCCATTTTGGTTGCAATTTAGATGTTATCAGATTTACAATTGCAAGTGAAATTTGGTATATGGGATTTTGAAGTACCATATTCAACCCAGTAAGCATCCATGTCCCTATAAGCGCCTCTCCCCCTTTTTGAGGCCTCCATTTCATTATTGCCCAGGCATAAATAAAGACCAAAATACACAAAACTGTATAGATTTGCAATAATTTCGTCTTATACGCTTTTTCATTTTTTTTTTTTATTTTTTAAGCGCCCTAGGCACTTATGGGGTCAAATACGGTATGCTAAATAAGATACTTAGCAGTTATAAAATGCCATGCTAAAGAAATCTATGTCCCCAATTGGTTAAAATTCATATTGTAACACATTTCATTTAAAAATCTTTTTTCTTTTCCGCTCTTTAATCGATATATTTTTAATGCAAATTGAAAATGTTTTATCGACAGAAGAAAACATCTTTTAAGTTTAAATAGCAGATGACAAAATGCATGTTTTCTTAATTACTATTTGATTTCTGACATTAAAAAAGAGCATATCTAGTTCAGCTTTTTATTATGTTAGGGAAAATACAATAATAAAAATGCACTAATTTCAGTGTATAAATATGTTAGTTTACATAATTCTATCACTAATTGTTGTTTTATTAGGGTACCTATGGTCAAGTTTGAATTTAATGTCGCCTAGGGCAAATGTGAACTTTTTAAAAAAAAAAAATCATTGCATTACATTCTAGCATTTGAAAAGCTATTTTCCCGGATTTAATTTAATTTTTTTTTTTTTGAAAAGGTATCTGCTTAAAGATCAGTCTCATGGCCATTTTTTTTTTCTATAATTTAAAAGTGTGGACAAAAATAGATAACATGTCAAATATGTTAAGCAAACCTAAAAACCTTAACATTTATCCCTTGTCAAAATGGATATAAGATAAAGAATAAAACCATTTGCATTAGCAGAAATATTTTTTTAAAAAAATCAAAAATATGTTCGATAGGTGGATACAAGGGGACCCCTTGACAGATACCCACAATAATGTGAGAAGTTATCTTGTAGGCTCTTAATCCTTTTTAAATAGGCAAAACCGATAAAATATCTCGCATAAAGATGAAATATACCTAGACCTTTAACACTGCAATATTTGAATGAACCCCACCTTTAAAGTGAATAGTCAGGCACATATTTTTCATTTCAAAATATTTTATTAAATTCAAAGATTCAATTTTGGATCGGGCAGCAGACAAAGCCTATATATGCCCTCTCCACATGATTACCGTACATTAATGTATTGTGTATAGAAACATGTTTTAAGAGCATATCTTTAAAAGCATATTTGAACAGGACTGGATCAATAAAATAATGTATTTTTGTTTTAATAAAGATATTATTATAGATGTCTCAGTAATGAGTAATATTTGTCTGAAGTCAAGGCTGGCAACTCTGTCACATGACCTACAGCACCCCACTTCACTTTAAACGATTAAAAAGCACATTTATTCCAACTAACATGTTACAAATTATAGAATTTGACAATGTTTTCTCAGATTTCTCCAGTTGTGTATAAGACATTGAATGATATGTTGAATTAAAGATAAATATTACTGAAATATGGTTGTGTATAATTTGTAACATGTTAATTCCAATAAATGTGCTTTTTAATCGCTTAAAGTGAAGTGGGGTGCCGTAGGTCACGTGACCAAGTTGCCAACACTATGTTATTTTATCACCAAGACATGCTATCAGATTATCTTTTTAGTCTGCAAATGCCCCTCCGGTCTAAATGTGTTCATGTACAATGTATATCAAAACGGCAGACAAGTTCTGCTATGTTGTCCAGTGGAAAAGCTCAGTGTAAAAATTTCCTCATAAGCAATTATACTGGATATATTTACACTATTCTTACCAACTTTAGCCTTTAGACTATTCACTTAAAGGATGACGTATCAATATTACACTGGATCCTTATACGCACTGTGTTTCAGATACGAATTAAATACTGGGATAAGTAGTTACTCCAACAGTGTAGACAAGATATGTTTGTTCTGCTTCGTACCTTATCCGTTCATAAATTATTTCATTTCTGAATATTTCATTTGAAATAAGAACACAAGACTGATATTCTTTTGAAGACTGTATTAATTTTGCTGCCTGACTGGTGTAAGTGGACGCGTAAAATGTACATATCTGAGTCCTAAGGCCTTTTGTGAAACCAAGCGAGCCACCCAACCTGAAAAATCCTGCAGTGCAGGTTAGCAGGAGGTGCACCAGCACTCAATGCTTAAGATTTCAAATACTGGATTTAAGAAGGCCGTGAAGAGGAAAATGTGACCGAATGAGATACTAAAGTCTTTATTGAACAGTCTTTGGATTTAAGAAGGCCGTGAAAATGAAAATGTGACCGAATACTAAAGTAAATGAAATAAATACTAAAGTCTTTATTGAACAGTCTTAAAACGAAAGAAATATCCAGTGGCACGTATATACACTGTATCCTCCAAAACATCTCTGTATCGTTAGGTCCAATATATGCTGGTCCTCCAGGATCCTACACAAAGACTAGAACGCTGCAACTTATATACACAGAAATCATTCCAAATTCTACAACAGAAAAAAACATTATTAGTTCCTGCACAAATTATTTATAAACAAAAGTGAAACTGCATAGGGAGAAGACCTTTATAGGAAGTGCCTGCTGTCTGATCACTTCGAGATTTGTCAATAAATTGTTTGAAATTGAATTTGAACACTAGCACATTAATATAAAACAAACATTCTAAAGAAATAATAAAACATGTCGATGACATGAACCCTACAAATGCACATACTTCGTGTGCCTAATGCATACATCTACCAGACTCATTATAATTAAATTATAAGGAAACAAAATTTATTGATTGTATATCTAAGAACTAACACCATACATATACAAATCAATCTGGAATTTGTAGAAGTCCACAAATTTACCATGGGTCCGAATGTTTTTAACAACAAGCCTGATTTCTCACGGCCGTCAGACCACTGCTATTCTAATCTTACCATGATCTGATAATATCTACCAGCTTTTAAGGATGCTCTGGTGAAAAATGCGATTTTTTCCTTATGACTTACTTTTTTTCCAATATAGATTTCTTGAAATAGGAGTTCATATCAAAGTTGAAAATGGAATAAAAAGAATATGGTAGTGTGGTTATTTTGAGCTATTGCATTGTATGAACCGGATACTTATATGTTGTGAACTATGGTGGAGGCATTTAAGACGAATTTCATTCTATACTGAAATATCATTATGGAAGATTAAAGATGCTCCACCGCTGACAAATAGTATTTTTTCACTATTAAAAACAGGAGCAGACGATTTAGTATTTTTCTTCAGTTACAAAAGTTACTTAATTTACACCATTACCACCATTGAAAAGTTTGAGCTTCTAATTTTACTTCAAGTTGAAAATATGAAAAATAATTAATTGCATCCCGAAAAAATTCCGTGGCACTATATCCTATATGGAATGAACTACTGAATGCGCATGTACCAAAGGCAAAATAAATTATTTTATATTATTTTTTTGTTAATTAGACTATTATATACACGATTAAAACACCAATTATTGTTTAAATGATGAATATTATTTATGCTCTGTCGGCGGTGGAGCATCTTTAAGCATGTGTAACTTTTTGGAACTTAAAAACTCAAAAACAAAAAGACCTCAAATTTATAAAATAGTGATCCCTCTACACTATATGCAAGGTGACAATTTTCAGTGCTTCACAAAAAAAATTTGCAGTTGAAAAGAAAACAAATCGCTGTTTCTAAAACAATCATAAAAATACACGGTCAGTGCGCTTGATTTTTTTATCTAGATACAAAATTTGTTATTTTTTGTCAGCTTTTCTTGCCAAAAATTAATATTTCTTTTAACTTCATTGAAATATAAAAAATAAACTCCAATAGGTTATAATTCCACTTGCTACAAATAGAGACACAAAAATCACAAAAACTCTTTGATTAACGCTGTGACTGGAAACGATTTGTACTTGATAGAATTAGGAAACAAGTAACAAAATGTTGAAATTTTGAAACAAAATAATAAGCTTTGTGGAATTAGGGACAGTAGATCAACAAAATATTTTGTAATTTACAACATTGAGATTTTGTATAAAAATATTGTGGAGACAGTACCAATTGTACAAAATAGTTAAATTATCAAAGAGACCCAGAGAATATGTACCACTGAATTTCCTATAACAAATACTGTTCCAGTACTGTATGGAACCTGCCTCAAAATTCTCACTCATTTCTCATATACATTAAACTACCATGATCATCATTGATGCTGTCTCCCTCTAAAGAAAATTAAAAACAAATAAAGACGAGTCCTTAAGATGGCAGCTTCATGATAAGGGAGACAACTCGTATAAATTTAATGTATTTATTTCAAAATAACAGTTATAACCTCCATAATCTAACTCTGCGAATTTTTGTTCACAATATATAGAATAAATAATGTCATTTAATTTAGGATTAACGATATTGACATTTAAGTGATATTTAGAAATTAAGGAAGATAACTCCTTAATTGAAAATTGAATCGTTATCAATGACAATGTTATAATCCCTGCTAATACTTGGTCTTGTGTCAAAAATTTTATTTTTGTTTTTAAAAACAAAGTTATATTCTAGAAGACAGATGGTCATAATAGCTAGCTCAAGCCAGTATTTGTAGAAGAATGAAATTTGAACACTTATTTCCAATATTTTCAAATAATTTTATTTGCTTTCAATGAACTTACTTTATCTTTTTAAACTTACAAATTAATCATTAAATAATACAATTTAGAATTATGGTAATATTATTAACTAAAGAATATATATACAATTTTGAATTTATGGGAATACTATTACCTAAAGAATATAGGAAAGAAGTCCTTTGAGTGAGAATGTGAATTAGTAGTTTTAATGATAGGGTCAGTTTGTACGCGCCTCCCATGTCAGTCCTGTCTAGTCGTTTGTGTCCTGTCAGTTGGGAGGTTTTTCGTCAATGTCTGGTAGAGTTAGTAAAAGGATTAAAGAACTTTACTTTTCTATATTCTTCAATTGAATACTATAAAGCGAATTTGGAAAAGAAACTACACAGAAAACAGCATATCAGATAGTTTGTTTACTCCAATGGCTATCTTTAAATTTTGCATAACATAGATTATGAGGGGAATTTGGAAGGTTTTCATTATAAGAATTATTTTCAAAAATATACTGGTTAATGCAAGAGCTAAAAATGATCCTACTGGCTCTTCTAGGCTAAAACATAACATTAACAAACGTTATTATAATCTGAAATTCTAAATTAATTGAAAAATACTAATACATGTAGTTCAAAATTGGAAAATAAAAGCCGAGAAAAGAATTCAGAATTTTATCTGCAGTAATATAAATGATTATGTACATGAGAGGCTGTCCACAGATGATACTGGCTGTGGGAAGGATATTGATCTTATCAGCCAACCAAACAACTAAAATCTAAAAATTGAAATGCAGTGATACAGATACTCTGGATCTCTTGTTCCTTACTTGACAAAGTATTAATAAAAATTCAAAATAATGGTAAATAGGAAGGATTTGACTAAAAAGCTACAAGAAAATACTTTTCCTTCTTATCCCTATATTTGACAAAGGAATATCCTATTAGGGTCACGTTCTGGTGACCTTTCGAATTGGCCAATCAAATTTGGAAAGTAAATTTAAAGGTACAAAATAGTTTCAAGCTAAATGTGTGCATACAAATACATATCTACAGGAACGAAATGTTTTTCTAATTGATGTAGGTGTAGAAAATGAAAAATAGATCTGAAGTAACACAAACATTGACACTACCTCTGGAAAACCATTAAGTCTCTTTATTTCACATAAATCTAGTTTTCTCCCTTTACCAAATGAAGAGAAAATTCAGATCCCTATATGAAAACTGCAGTTTAATTTTACACTATAACTTTTCATGTGAGCTTTACAGTAAATGATTACAGAAGATAGATTTTAGAATTGTCTGTGTTATAAATATTTACAATATGTTATCTGTCTACAATAACTAACCTAATAGATTGTGATTGTACATATTACTAAGTTATTTATTGACCAAGTACTTGAATAGTCATTTGTCATTAAAACTACAATCTGACTGAATGTAATATAAAAAAAAGATGTACTTAAAACAACATGTTTAATAAAATTGCAAAATATTTTGCAAAACACTTTTCTCATGACTTTTTTTAATTTTGCATATTATGTGTTTATTATATAAACATTATAATAATGAGATGTTTATATAATAATATTCAGTTTTTTGGAAATAAAGACTTTTATCATTACCTGAATGGAGCTCTGTTGGTCACTGGTGGTCACTATCAAGGAACTGCAGCCATTGGTTGTCTCTATCCTGATGGGTGTCTCTATCCTGATGGGTGTCTCTATCCTGATGGGTGTCTCTATCCTGGTGGTCTCTATCCTGATGGTTGTCTCTATCCTGGTGGGTGTCTCTATCCTGATGGGTGTCTCTATCCTGATGATTGTCTCTATCCTGATGATTGTCGCTATCCTGATGGGTGTCTCTATCTAATAAAACAAATAAATTAAAATTTTAATAATTTTAATCATTATCATTACAGACGTATTAAACAAAAGAGCTCACATCTGGTGGTTTGTTAATAGGTTCCTGGTAATTAACCAGCCTTATTAAATATAGCAATGCCATTACATAACTTTTGGCCCATTTGGCCGCTTGAAATTCTCAAAATCTAGCATTTTTCTCCAATCATGATTGCCCATAGCCATCACAATAATTACACTTCATAATCAATAAAAACAGCCAATCCATTGTTTATTCATATAGTTTATCTTGTCAAAAGGTTTGTTTTTTTAATACTTCACTCAAACCTATCCTTCCTCTTTCCAATATTCAAGACCTTATTGCAAATGGAAAACATTTTAACATCATCATGATTCTTTAGTCATTTTGTTGGTTTACCCGAAAGGTGTTTTCCGGATAGAACTGCAGTTTAATTTAAAAATTCAAATACAACTTTTCATGGCAGTTTTTAGTGAATGAAGTCTGCTTATCACCACAAGCGTCTGTTCTGGTTTTTGAAAAAAAAGATATGTATTTGGATTGCCAGCAAGTGTCACCAAACTAAAACTTAGTCAAGAGCCTCACAGGTCACCAAAAGAAGTCCTTGTGCTGGAGCATTTTTCATATTTTCTAACCCATTCCTTCTCCTTAGCAAGATCTGGCCTACCTGATTTTGGTATCATAGGATTCTTGTTGGCTATTTCTTCTTCCCTCGAGTCTTCATGTGTTCTCTATTGCTACAGGCTTGTCTTCTTCACCATCCGATAACCATCTTCGTGTTCAGTTGATACTTATCTTATCGAGTATGTGTTGTTGCAATTTTTGCATATGAATTTTCTGCTTCATTTAGCACTGGAAGCCGACTCATGCCAACTTACCAGCTTTGATTTGTGGACTTTGGTCACAGGTGACCCACTGGTAATCCAGGCGGGCTTTTTGTGATGACAGTTCCATTTTCTGATTGAAAGACAAAGGTTTTACAGCAATCGCACAGTCAAATCAATGCAGTTGTCCCCAACAGCACAGCACTACTCATTTAAGTGTCCACGTTAACTATAAGTCGGAAAGGTTGCCGATAATTACGGGGACGGATTACTTATTTTCTGTCTTTCCGTCTAGAAAAGCAACCCCGCCCTAAACCGGTACACTCTAGTTTTTGTTTATCCTTTTGGAGTGGAGCATCGCTGTTAGTGACAAAAGTGGTGAAATTGCCTGCGATTGTCATAAAACCATTCTTCAATCAAATGAAATAATCATTAATCAGCCGGACTGAATTATCGTTGTGACAATGATGATCAAGGTTGGCTTTTTGTGATGGCAGTTCAATTTTTATTGAAGAACGAAAGTTCTTCTGCAATCGCACAATGAATTCAATGCAGTTATCACCTACAGTGCAGCACTACCCTTAAAGTGTCCACATGAACTATAAGTCGGAAAGGTTGCCGATAATTGCGGGGACAGATTACTCATTTTCTTTCTTTCCGTCTAGAACAGTAATCCCACCCTAAATCGGTACACCCTAGTTCATGTGTGGACGCTTTTGGAGTGGTACGCCACTGTTGATGACAAAAACAATGAAATTGACTATGTGATTATTTTCGAACTTTCATTCTTCAGAAAATTGAACTGCAATCACCGAGCCCGCCTGGATTATCATTGCGGCACCTGTGACCAAAGCTTTAGTCACAAGTCAAACCTAATGGCCAATCTAAGTGGAAAATAAGATACAAAAATGGCAACAATATATATTCGATGAGAGAATTTCATACGTCACAAGAAGAGGCATCAATAGGTAGGAGGGGTCCCCTGTCTAACAGAAGAAGCAGCAATGTCATCTTTGCTTGAGAGAATGCATATGCATGTGGCCTTATGACTTAAAGTGACATCTTAAGACACAAACATTAACATTGTGACAAATTACGTGCTTTACAGCAGACAATATTGATAAATTCAACCAGCAGCAGCGACAGCCATAAAACAATGATAAATTTACACAGCAACATTAGCACCACCCTTTCGTATTTAACCCTCTTACTAAATGAATGTTTAAATAAACTTAATATTACTTAAAAAGATCTTCAATCAGATGTACTGTATTGGACCTAATAAGCGCCTAGGGCATTTAAAAAGTTGAAAAAGTGAAAAGGTGCTTAATAAGATGAAATTATAGTTATGTGTAGTCTAGATCTTTATTTATATTGAAATTTAAAGCCTCAAAAAGGAGAAGGGGCACTTATAGGGACATTAAATATCAATTTTTCTCAAGGATGCACTTTATGGTTTCTTAGACAAAAACCTAATAAAAAATTATCAAAATATCCCCATTTTCCTTATTTATGTATATTTTGGATGGTAACCATGGCAGCTAAACTTGCAAGACCAGAAAACTTTCATTGCAAATAAAGGCCCACTTATATCTTTCTGAAACGGCTTTTAACTTTTTTTGGCTTTGTAACCTCATCTTAGGCCATCAATACACATTTTCTGATGTTATTGTTGTTTAAAAAAAAAAAAGATTTTTTTTGTTTCAGAAAGGTAGTGGGCCTTACAACAATTTGAAATGCATGTCCTAAATAACAGTTTTGCAAAACTGACAGATTTGGGGGCCAAACAGTGCCCAAACCATAGTCATTTGTTAAGTTCCTACCAGAACGTGGTTTGAAAAAGTTGATTGTTAATGGCTGGACACTTGACACCGGGGTATCACATAAGCTCAGCTTGGTCCTTCGGAGAACCATCTGTAGAACTCTATTACAAGTAGCGATTTAAAGGAGTAATTAAGACAAATTATACTCACAAATTAAGGCTCAGGTCATTTAAGGAAAGGCAACTCTTTCTAGTATTTTCATGAAATGAGAAAACTTCTCTTGGCGGTGTCTCCACTTTGGGAATAGGCTGTTAAAACTTGTCGGCCCAAAAGATACTATTTTCAAAGCACAGCTGAAAAAGAAGAAATGAATGATTAAATGACTAAAATGAATTCGTGAAAGAAGCTGATTACTGATCACAAAAACAGAAAGTGTTTTATAGAGATTGATTAGGTTTTCATGGTCATTAAAGGATGTATCAATTACTTGTGGGAACCCAGAGTACCCCAATAAAAACCACCGACCTACAGCTTGAACCTAAAATCTATTCATGACCAGTCTTAAACACTAAAGATTGAAAAAGAAGACTGTAATGGACGTCTTACAAAACCAAACAACACTACCCATTTGACCAAAATCCCCCAAATTTACATTGTCGTTACCAAGACAGGAAGGCCTCCGTATTAAAAAAAAAAACAACTACCAAATATGTATAAGTACATGCAAAATACCTTCAACATTCGATTTCGAGTCAAAAATTTGCAGATTGGGTTCAGGCAAATGGTGTCCAGTGACCCTGAATGAAGAAAACATCATATCCGGTTTTCATCCTATAGAGACCGCAGAACCTAAATGATTTTCCATAGACGACAATGATAACGTTTGCCACTGTCCAGGTTAAATGGAGTTTTCAAGTCTGGTCACCCATCATTAATTTTTGATGAAGCTCTGCTAATCACACTATCCAGGAATGTCTGCTCTCGGGTGTCACTGTCCTTATGGTTGTCACTACATGTATCTTCATGGTATCCTGAAAATATGCAATATTTGAAATAACTATGACATCTTGACACATGTTTTTTTTTTTATTTACAAACTTTTTTTTTGTTTGTTCTTTTTTGGGTTTTTTTTTCTCATAAAACCATATAACAATAATCACCTCTAAATTTACACCATCTGACTTCTAAATCAGCCCCTTCACCCAAGACCTACAGACAGTGAAGGGAGATAACTCCAATTTCACTCAACTATTCACTTGAAAAAATTAATACCACTGATAATTAAACCAAAGAAGTACATAAGAGTAATATATATATATATATAAGACAAATTATACTCACAAATTAATGCTCAGGTCATTTATGGAAAGGCAACTCTGTCTAGTGTTTTCATGAAATGAGATAACTTCCCTTGGCAGTGTCTCCAAGTTGGGAATAGGCTGTTAAAACTTGTCGGCCCAAAAGATACTATTTTCAAGGCACAGCTGAAAAAGAAGAAATGAATGATTAAATGACTAAAATGAATTCGTGAAAGGAGATGATTAATGATCACAAAAAACAGAAAGTGTTTTATAGAGATTGATTAGGTTTTCATTGTCATTAAAGGATGTATCAATTACTTGTAGGAACCCAGAGTACCCCAATAAAAACCACCGACCTACAGCTTGAACCTATAATCTATTCATGACCGGTCTTAAACACTAAAGATTGAAAAAGAAGACTGTACTGGATGTCTTACAAAACCAAACAACACTACCCATTTGACCAAAATCCCCCAAATTTACATTGTCGTTACCAAGACAGGAAGGCCTCCGTATTAAAAAAACAACTACCAAATATGTATAAGTACATGCAAAATACCTTCAACATTCGATTTCGAGTCAAAAATTTGCAGATTGGGTTCAGGCAAATGGTGTCCAGTGCCCCTGAATGAAGAAAACATCATATCCGGTTTTCATCCTATAGAGACCGCAGAACCTAAATGATTTCCCATAGACGACAATGATAACGTTTGCCACTGTCCAGGTTAAATGGAGTTTTCAAGTCTGGTCACCCATCATTAATTTTTGATGAAGCTCTGCTAATCACACTATCCAGGAATGTCTGCTCTCGGGTGTCACTGTCCTTATGGTTGTCACTATCTTCATGGTATCCTGAAAATATGCAATATTTGAAATAACTATGACATCTTGACACATGGTCTATTTTTATTTACAAACTGTTTTTTTTATTTACAAACTTATAATTTTATTTACAAACTTTTTTTTTCTTTTTTTTTTCTTTCTTTTTTTGTATTTTTTGTATTTTTTTTTTTTTTATTTTTTTTTGTGTGTGTTTTTTTTGTGTTTTTTTTCCTTAAAAACATAATTATAACAATAATCTCCTCTAAATTTACACCATCTGACTTCTAAATCAGCCCCTTCACCCAAGACCTACAGACAGTGAAGGGAGATAACTCCAATTTCACTCAACTATTCACTTGAAAAAATTAATACCACTGATAATTAAATTAAAGAAGTACATAAGAGTAATATATATATATATATATAAGACAAATTATACTCACAAATTAATGCTCAGGTCATTTATGGAAAGGCAACTCTGTCTAGTGTTTTCATGAAATGAGATAACTTCCCTTGGCAGTGTCTCCAAGTTGGGAATAGGCTGTTAAAACTTGTCGGCCCAAAAGATACTATTTTCAAGGCACAGCTGAAAAAGAAGAAATGAATGATTAAATGACTAAAATGAATTCGTGAAAGGAGATGATTAATGATCACAAAAAACAGAAAGTGGTTTATAGAGATTGATTATATTTTCATGGTCATTAAAGGATGTATCAATTACTTGTAGGAACCCAGAGTACCCCAATAAAAATCACCGACCTACAGCTTGAACCTATAATCTATTCATGACCGGTCTTAAACACTAAAGATTGAAAAAGAAGACTGTACTGGATGTCTTACAAAACCAAACAACACTACCCATTTGACCAAAATCCCCCAAATTTACATTGTCGTTACCAAGACAGGAAGGCCTCCGTATTAAAAAAAGCCAACTACCAAATATGTATAAGTACATGCAAAATACCTTCAACATTCGATTTCGAGTCAAAAATTTGCAGATTGGGTTCAGGCAAATGGTGTCCAGTGCAGTGTCCCTGAATGAAGAAAACATCATATCCGGTTTTCATCCTATAGAGACCGCAGAACCAGGAATGTCTGCTCTCGGGTGTCACTGTCCTTATGGTTGTCACTATCTTCATGGTATCCTGAAAATATGCAATATTTGAAATAACTATGACATCTTGACACATGGTATTTTTTTTTATTTACAAACTTTTTTTTATTTACAAACTTTTTTTTTTATTTACAAACTTTTTTTTTTTACAAACTTTTTTTTTTGTTTTTTTTTTTTGTTTTTTTTTGGTTTTTTTTTAGGTTTTTTTTTTTGTTTTTTTTTTGTTTTTTTTTTTTTCTTCATAAAAACATATTTTAATACCCCAGAACTTTTGATGGCTGCCAAGGTTGGGGCCTTGGGGTCAACCTTTTAAATATAAACAGATGTCCCCTCGCAGGGGGGCTTTCATTCAACGCACAATGCTTTCTTTCTCTGTCTTTCTTTCACTCTCTCTCTCTTTTTCTCTCTTTCTTTTCCCTCTTTCTCTCTCTCTTTCTATCTCTCTCTCTCTCTCGCTTTCTCTCTCTCTCTCTCATTCTTTCTTTCTTTCTTTCTTTCTTCATGTATTAAATACATGTGGCACTTTTATACTCCCTTTCATTCTTTTGTTTTACATACAATTTATTACAATGTCTCTTCCTGTCGTCCAAGATTTAGATGGCTATGGGTGAGAGTGGGATTGCCAGTGGCGATGGGAGGGTGGGGGGGGGGGGAGGATGGAGGGATGGAGGGGGGAAGAGGGGGGGATGGGGTTGGAGGGCAAATGGAAAATATTTACTATAATTTAACATAATAATTTATTAGGTTGACCCCAATGGTCAGGATAAAGATCATGCTTTATCCGTTGTTTGTCATAGGAGGGGAGGGGGAGGTTGGGAGGGGGGAGGGGGGAGAGGGGGTAGGAGGGCAAATGGAAAATATTTACTATAGTTTAACATGATAATTTATTAGGTTGACCCCAATGGTCAGGATAAAGATCATGCTTTATCCGTTGTTTGTCATAGGAGGGGAGGGGGAGGTTGGGAGGGGGGAGGGGGGAGGGGGGATAGGGGGTAGGAGGGCAAATAGGGTTGATAGGGGGTAGGAGGGCAAATGGAAAATATTTACTATAATTTAACATGATAATTTATTAGGTTGACCCCAATGGTCAGGATAAAGATCATGCTTTATCCGTTGTTTGTCATACCCTGTTTGTAAACTAAATTTTGAACACATTTTGAACTTCTACCAATGTAATTAGCTAAAAACGTGTCTGATATCATCTGACATGGTCCTTATTAAGAGTTATTATTCTTCAATTTAATCCGAGACCCAAAATGGCCACCAATTCCGTCATATTGAAAACGGATTTTGAACTTCTCAAGTTCTACAAGAGCAATTTAGCTGAAAATTGTGTGAAAGGATCCCTAAATGGTCCCGACCAAGTATTACTATTTTGCGGGTCAATCGGAAATCCAAGATGGCCACTACAGCATCCATATCTAAAATATTTTAAACTACTTCTCAAGTTCCACTGGTGCAATTTAGCTGAAACTTGCATGAAATCATCCTGATATGGTTTGGAACCAAAAAACCAAAGATGCTTGCTTTGACCCCCATCTTATAAGCAAACTTTGAACTTCTTTTCAAGTTCTATCAATGCAATTAAGCTAATGATCCTGAAATGGTCCTAACCAAGTGTTCTTTAAACACATTTTGAACTTCAAGGATGGGCGCAAAAGTCACCTTCTTGAAAGTCTTTTATTCAAATCTTTTCCTAGTTCTCTGGCGCCAAGATTGTCCGATGACCATTAATTAGGGCCATTCATTTTTTTTTTTTCAAAAAAATTCAAATCCCATGTTGGGTGGTTGCCGGGTACTAGCCGCTGGCTAGGGTTTTCTCTCAATCAACCTTTGACCCTGGCATGTACATGTACATAAATGACCTTGGCTGTTAATATGACATAAAACAAATCAAATCAATTATTTACATTTTTTTGAACAGGTCAACTGAGAGTGTACATGTAGAAAGTAGTGGTTAGAATGTTAAATACTAAATGTGTGCTGTGTTTGTGCTGGGGTAGGTGGGTTGGGTAAAGTGAGTATTGTTAGGGCCAGGGACAAAAAAAAAAAAAAACCTATTAACTACTTTCTGTACACTTCAGTTGAGTCAAATCCAACATTGTACACAAGTACTGATTGTAATGGGAACCATTACACATCTACCTCAAACAACTCCACAGTCTTATCACTGCATGTATTCATTGTCCCTCAAAACCTTTAAGTACCAATTTTTATCTTTTTCTAGCAACTCATAAATTTTCAGAGGCCTTCGTTTATCACAGTATCCAAAAACATAGGAATGCTGTTCCGCATCCCTTTAAACCCCCTTTTACCAATGTAGACCAAAATCGGAGACCCAAATCTAAGAACAGAAAGTGGACCCTGGAAGCCATCTTGGAATTTCTATCCTGAAAAACCCTTTAAGCACACTCCCACGAGTATGTCTGTCAAGTTTCTCAAAACCCTTATGTACCTCAAACAACCCCACACTTGTGTCAGTGCATGTGGTTTAATTAACAGGGTATAGATTTTTGGGTGAGGGATTGGGATTGGGACGATTGTTGAGGAGTTACCACTTCCTCAAGCCACATCAGTCCATGGACTTTACAAGGATATTACAGTACATCACATGATGTAATCCTTGTGCCAAGCTGGTGCCCTCCTCACACGGCCAGACCTACGGACAGACACAGGGGTGGGAGCGGGTGGTGTGGCTGGCTCATCATCGACATCTGCAAGGCTAAGGCTATCCTCCCCTCGGCAGTCGAGCGTAGCAGCAAAGTACACAACCTGCAAGAACACAAGCTACATTTCAGTAAACAAATAAAAGTGCTTAATGCACAGTATTTTTGTAGATATTCAAGTTAGAATCTGGCCTAACCAATGATCAGATATGTTGATGTGCATGTGATATCCCTTATATATATATATTTATGATTATTTAGTGGATATGAAGGATAGGAATAATCTAACCGACGGCCAAAAATATTATTTACTTATTTGTATATCGCATTGTATTACTGTTATATATATATTTTGTGATCTAGAGTGCAGAATATCCATAATTCTTCCTGATACAGTACAGTGCCAGAGATTTAGATAGTGTATATACTACCTATATGTGTCTGACAGTCTAATGAACTATTTTTTATAATATATTTTAAACAAGAGTCCAACTCTTCGCCTACTTTACAATAATATCAAATTACATTGGTGCCAAGTCAATCTAATTAAAACACAGATTCTTAAAATCACTCTGTTACATAAATGAAAACTGAAAAGTCACTTCTCAGTTTCTAGAAGCTGGACTATTGGACAATTCTGATGGTCACCAGAAAGTCACTCCTAATGGATTGTTGCCAGATCCTTTATCAAACAGAGTGATACATGTACAGTATTCAACCCAATAAGGCGTTTAAAAATTAAAAAATTAAAAGGTGCTAATAATAAGACGATATTATTGAAAATCTAAACAGTTTTGTATAGTTCTGGTTTTTTTTAAGCCTGGGCAATTGAAATGGAGGCTTCAAAAAGAGGAAGGGCGCTTATAGGGACATGGGCCCTTATTGGGTTGAATACGGTAATAAGGAGAGTTCAATTATAGTGTGAAAACTGTTATGGTATATGTACATGTACGTACCCAGCCTGACTACACTTTAAAGAAGACAACGTTATCTGTCTAGAAATCTTTCAAGCTACAATATTACAGCTTAAAGATAATGTATTCTACACTTAGCGTTAAAACGTAACATCTTACCACGGCCTCCGACAGAGACAGACGCTGGCCAGCCGCAACAGCAATCGAGGTTGCCACCCGGCTAACCAGGCTAAGGCCACGGAAGGACACAGCCTACAAGATCAAGAGTGACAAAATTTCAGTAAACAAATAAAGTTACATAATACACAATATTCCGCAGATGTTCAAGTAAAAATCTTGTCGATCGAACTGATCTGGTATGTTTACTTGAATAAAATTAATTGATATCAGTAAAATAAGACTCTTTTTTAAGTGGATAGAGAAGTCGGGGGTAATCTACCTTAGGATCATATTTTAAATGTATATATATTAATACATTGTGTTTGTGACCCAGAGGGTAGAATGTCTCTATCATTCATATACATGGTGATAGTGTCCTATAATCCTTCCTCTCCATATATGATATAGCACCCTTGATACTCCAGGGGTTCCGATCACTTATGATCTCTTCTCTCCTGGTAGTCTCTCTGTAGTCTTCAAAGGAAATATGTGTTAGCCTGTGATTGGTTCAGATTTTTTCCTCTCAGTGGCCTTCAGTTTCACTATAAGATAGTCCAGGGGTGTTGAGATCGTAAGTGATTGGAACCCCTGGACTATCAGGGATGACAAAATCGTAGTTTTCTCTTATTCTGTACCTCGATAAATAGTACAAACACCGACATGTTATAATTATTTTTATTTTCTTCCAATTTTATATAACTATGTATAAATATATATATATGTAATAAAATATTACATATATATAGATATAGAAAGATAGAGAGATAACAAGAGGCCCAAGGACCTTAAAGGTCATCTGACTACCTTGACGATAGTCATAAAGGAAATTATCAGATATGGTGTCATGGTCGATTTGAGATCAACCAGAGACGTAACAATACATATCAGCCAAACCACATGCACTGATAGAACTTGAGAAGTTCAAAATGTGTCTTCAACATGGTGGCTGTGGCAGCCATCTTGGATTTCAGATCAACCCAAAAAATAACAACATTTTGTCAGAACCATGTCAGTATCATTTCAGGCAAGTTTCAGCCAAATCGCACCGACAGAACTTATGTTCAAAAGGTGAAAAGTTTACTGATGGCTATATATCCGTTGGGTCAGGTGACCTTAAAATATCTATTGAGCCATTATACCAAACGCTTGCGGTCTGACACTAATGACCGCTAAAGATGATTAATATGACACAATTTTTGGCAAAGTGATATGGGCCTGTATCGCTCACCTGGTTATTTCAATGCTAAGTAATGTTCTGATTACAAGATCATTGTTTCTTTTCTGACGGAATTTAAAGATTTACCTCTAATTTCCCTATTGGGACCCATTCTTTCTGCTCCAAGGGGGTCAGAGCCAAAATTTATACAAACTATGTTCTCTTCCCGTAAGGATGTTTCTGGCCAAATTTGGTTACATTCTATGCAGAACTCTATAACTAATAATGATTTAAAGGATTTATCTCTATTTCCCCTATTGGGCCCCGCCCCTCCTGTCCCTGGGGGATCAGAGCCAAAATTTATACAAACTCTGTTCCCCTTTCCCCAAGGTTGTTTCTGGCCAAATTTGGTTACATTCAATGCAGAACTCTATGACAAGTAGCGATTTACAATGTACCTCTTTTTCCCCTATTGGGCCCCGCCCCTCCTGCTCCCGGGGGTGGGGGGTCAGAGCCAAAATTTATACAAACTTCAAACTCTTTTCCCCTTCCCCCAAGGATATTTTTCTGGCCATTCTATGCACAGGGACCTGGCACGAAAATTTTTAACCAATAGTATACATCTATATATTAGGCCTATTGTATCACGGGTATGAACTCGGCAGTAGAGAAAAATAGACCTTTTTTTCAAACCGTGATTATTTTAATAAATGGGTTCTATACAACATTGACGGATATATTACCTGAAAGAGAAATAAGTTATCTTTCCATCGAGTGCTTGATGAACAAAATTGGCCAAGTATTGACAAAGTTATGGCTTGATGAATCGGGAAAATAAAAAATATGCTAGGTAGACACGAAATGTCGTCTCGGCTCTAATGGACACCTCAAAAACCAAGCCAAAATCACAAAATCTACGCTTGTGGTGGTAAACAGTACCCAAAACTGTGTTCATCCACAATCTCCTTTGGAGGTGTCATGACCCGTACTTTGTAGAAACTCCATTTAAACATCGTGTAGCTCACTTACTTTAACCGTCACCGCCATGTTCATTTGTTCTTCGGAACGCTTCTCGAGTTTACCCACAAGTACAACATTACATAATTTGCATAAAATAGTCACGATATGTAAAGTCGAGAAGCGTTCCGAGAGAAAATCTTGAATCCCCCTTGAAACTGTTTTCTGGCTAAAATTGAAACTTATGGTGGCGATAAAATTTTCAAAATGAAGAGAGAAGGTCTTTTAAGATTTTCAAATTCCCTAAATATTTTCTGGAAAGAGCTTGTAAACATTTGGGCAGATCTGTCTGGTGATGAACTCCCCACAATCCCTTGCAAAGTTGTATCTCAGCCAATCTAGTTATATAATTAATTACATAAAAATTTGAAAAACAATATTAACCTTTAACCATATTGCTAAACTAAGACCGTGTTTATTTTCAACCAAAATTGCTTACATTGCTATATCTTTCATGTTAATTTGTAGACCTCTTGTGTACAAAACTAAGCTCACTCTTTATAAATAAATCTCTTTCTTAATATCACGGTATTCAAAATTGTGTATGACATATGAATGAGACATAAAAAAAAAAATTTTAAAAAAAAACTATAAATTAATCCAAGATGATGCCATCTTGTCTCAAAATGAATATGCACAGCTAGGGACCACAGGAGGCAAACTTGATTACCACCAACATACGCATGTGTATTTTGGTGTATATAAGGCATGTATACTACCACATTGACTTGTCACCACACGATAACGTCTGTATTTTTGGTGTATATAAGGTGTGTATTTGTATACCACCACATTGACTTGTCACCACACGATAACGTCTGTATTTGATGTATATAAGGCTGTATACTACCACATTGACTTGTCACCACACTTGATAACGTCTGTATTTTGGTGTATATAAGGCATGTATACTACCACATTGACTTGTCACCACACGATAACGTCTGTATTTGATGTGTATGAGGCGTGTATACCACAACATTGACATGTCACCACTTGATAACGTGTGTATTTGATGTGTATAAGGCATGTATACCTACACATTGACTTGTCACCACACGATAACGTCTGTATTTTGGTGTTTATAAGGCATGTATATACCACAACATTGATTTGTCACCGACACGATGATAACGTCTGTATTTGATGTGTATAAGGCATGTATACCACCACATCGACTTGTCACCACATGATAACGTCTGTATTTGATGTGTATAAGGTGTGTATACCTCACCACATCGATTTGTCACCGCATGATAACGTCTGTATTTTGATGTGTATAAGGCATGTATACCACCACATCGATTTGTCACCGCATGATAACGTCTGTATTTGATGTGTATAAGGCATGTATACCACCACATCGATTTGTCACCGCACGATAACGTCTGTATTTTGGTGTTTATAAGGCATGTATACCACCACATCGATTTGTCACCACATGATTACGTCTGTATTTTTGGTGTTTATTCAAGGCATGTTATACCACAACAATCGACTTGTCACCAAACGATAAACGTCTGTATTTTGGTGTTTATACAAGGCATGGATACCACCACATCGATTTGTCACCACATCGATAACGTTTGTATTTTGGTGTTTTTAAGGCATGTATACCACAACATTGACTTGTCACCACAAATAACGACTGTATTTTGGTGTTTATAAGGCATGTATACCACCACATCGACTTGTCACCACACGATAACGTCTGTATTTTGGTGTATATAAGGCATGTATCCCACCACATCGATTTGTCACCACACGATAACTTCTGTTTTTGGTGTTTATAAGTGATGTATATACCACAACACATTGAACTTGTCACCGCACGATAACGTCTGTATTTGATGTGTATAAGGCATGTATACCACCACATCGACTTGTCACCACATGATAACGTCTGTATTTGATGTGTATAAGGTGTGTATACCACCACATCGATTTGTCACCGCATGATAACGTCTGTATTTGATGTGTATAAGGCATGTATACCACCACATCGATTTGTCACCAAACTTGATAACGTCTGTATTTTGTTGTATATAAGGCATGTATACCACCACATCGACTTGTCACCACACGATAACGTCTGTATTTTGGTGTTTATAAGGCATGTATACCACAACATCGACTTGTCACCACACGATAACGTCTGTATTTGATGTGTATAAGGCATGTATACCACCACATCGACTTGTCACCACACGATAACGTCTGTATTTTGGTGTTTATAAGGCATGTATACCACCACATTGACTTGTCACCACACGATAACGTCTGTATTTGATGTGTATAAGGTGTGTATACCACCACATCGACTTGTCACCACACGATAACGTCTGTATTTTGGTGTGTATAAGGCATGTATACCACCACATCGACTTGTCACCACACGATAACGTCTGTATTTTGGTGTTTATAAGGCATGTATACCACCACATCGACTTGTCACCACACGATAACGTCTGTATTTTGGTGTTTATAAGGCATGTATACCACCACATCGATTTGTCACCACACGATAACGTTGTGTATTTTGGTGTTTATAAGGCATGTATACCACCACATCGATTTGTCACCACACGATAACGTCTGTATTTTGATGAGTGTATAAGGCAAGTATACCACCACATCGATTTGTCACCACATGATAACGTCTGTATTTTTGGTGTATATAAGGTATGTATACCACCAACATCGATTTGTCACCACATGATAACGTCTGTAATTTTGGTGTTTATAAGGCATGTATAACCACCACATCGACTGTCACACATGTCTGTATTTGATGTGTATAAGGTGTGTATACCACCACATTGACTTGTCACCACTTGATAACGTCTGTATTTTGGGTGTATATAAGGCATGTATACCAACACATCGATATGTCACCACACGATAACGTTTGTATTTTGGTGTTTATAAGGCATGTATACCACCACATCGATTTGTCACCGCATGATAACGTCTGTATTTTGGTGTTTATAAGGTATGTATACCACAACATCGATTTGTCACCACACGATAACGTCTGTATTTTGGTGTTTTATAAGGCATGTATACCACCACATCGACTTGTCACCACACGATAACGTCTGTATTTGATGTGTATAAGGTGTGTATACCACCACATCGATTTGTCACCACACGATAACGTCTGTATTTGGTGTGTATAAGGTGTGTATACCACCACATCGACTTGTCACCACACGATAACGTCTGTATTTGATGTGTATAAGGTGTGTATACCATCACATCGACTTGTCACCACACGATAATGTCTGTATTTTGGTGTATATAAGGCATGTATACCACCACATCGACTTGTCACCACACGATAACGTCTGTATTTTGGTGTTTATAAGGCATGTTTACCACCACATCGACTTGTCACCACATGATAACGTCTGTATTTGATGTGTATAAGGTGTGTATACCATCACATCGACTTGTCACCACACGATAATGTCTGTATTTTGGTGTATATAAGGCATGTGTATACCACCACATCGATTTGTCACCACATGATAATGTCTGTATTTTGGTGTTTATAAGGCATGTATACCACCACATCGATTTGTCACCACACGATAACGTCTGTATTTGGTGTTTATAAGGCAAGGCATGTATACCACCACATCGACTTGTCACCACACGATAACGTCTGTATTTTGGTGTTTATAAGGCATGTTATACCACCCACATCGACTTGTCACCACACGATAACGTCTGTATTTTGGTATTTATAAGGCATATATACCACCACATCGATTTGTCACCACACGATAACGTCTGTATTTGGTGTTTATAAGGCAAGGCATGTATACCACCACATCGACTTGTCACCACACGATAACGTCTGTATTTTGGTGTTTATAAGGCATGTATACCACCACATTGACTTGTCACCACACGATAACGTCTGTATGTTGGTGTTTATAAGGCATGTATACCACCATATCGATTTGTCACCACACGATAACGTCTGTATTTGATGTGTATAAGGTGTGTATACCACCACATCGACTTGTCACCACACGATAACGTCTGTATTTTGGTGTTTATAAGGCATGTATACCACCACATCGATTTGTCACCACACGATAACGTCTGTATTTGATGTGTATAAGGTGTGTATACCACCACATCGATTTGTCACCACACAATAACGTCTGTATTTGGTGTTTATAAGGCATGTATACCACCACATCGATTTGTCACATGTGTTTACGTCTGTATTTGATGTCTGTGAGGTGTATATACCACTACATTAAATTTGTCACTACACGATAACGTCTGTATTTGATGTGTATACTACAATATTGATTTGTCACCACATTGTAACATATGTATTTGATGCTGTATGTCACCACACAAGGACTTGTGTATTTGTTCCAAGATAACCTCTGGAAGTTTGTTGTAATAGTTTAATGTACAGTAAAACACGTTTATAATGAACATTCTTACAGCGAATGCATGTTTCTAACATTTAGTAATTTTCCGTTTCCCGTTAAGGTTCCTATAAGATGTCTGTAATATGTGTATAACAAACTATATGTATAACAAACTGAATAAGGTGGTCCCCAAAGGTTCGTTATAACCATGGTTTACTGTATACCCAACCTATTGTACATGTAGCTTAATAATAACACAAACATAAGACTATGTCAGAAGTTTTAATTATAGTTTATTCAATAATACATAATGTAATAATAATGCACATATTAAGTTATGTATCACCGCAAAATGATTAAACACTTTGAAAGAACCCTTCTCCTTCATCCTGACTCAGTAAATATTATCCTGATTCAGTAAATATAGTAAATAACTTTTAAAATAAAATTTGGCAGAAAAAACTATGATCTATGACCTGGGCTGATGCAAAATATCTGTTGAAAAAGTTTAAATTTTCAGCAGCTAGATAATCTGAATTTAATACCAGCACATGCTGACTCCAGTTTTATCTAAATTTAATCCTATTCATTTTGAGTATCACTAAACGTTGAAGATTGTGTCAATGAAACATTTATATATGTATTTAGAGCCTATGCTAAAATTTTTGAAACTAGAACTGTCGCCAGATCTAGAGTGGACGACTAATACCCCCTGCTACACAAATTTACTAATAACTCCATTAACAGGGGACATTGCAGAACCCTATATAGTTTATTCAATTCCCCTTTATGTCAGGGTTTTGTGCACCAAATTTTATCAAAATCTGTCGAGCAGTTTAGGAGTTTGCAGGACAAATTTGCATCTACAGATGGACAGACAGATGGATGGACGGACGGACGGGCAGACAGACGGACAACCCGATTCCAGTGATAACCTATAACACAAAATTTGCCTTACTTAAGGAATGATTTTCATGTTTTGTTGTTTACTGATGTGTAAACTGCATTTTTTGTACAGATATTTTAAATGACGCGCGTCAGCGCGTCATGTTGATATATCTGTACAAAAAATGCAGTTTACACACCAGCAAACAACAAAAAATTAAAAACATTCCTTATATTTACATTTCGACCGACCATTTCATTTAAATTTAGTGTTCCGGTGAAATAAAACTTTGTTTTTTCAACGTTATACGATTGATGGAACAGCTGAGTGATTGATGGAATCGCGAAACAGCTGGCTCCAATTTGGCGGGAAAATGTGTCAAGTTTCGGGAGTAAATAAAATATAGTTCCACAATAACTTTAGCGTTTTTAATCCATTTATTCCATATGTTTTCATTTTTTATGTTTTTAATATTAACACAATGCTTTCCATTCCATTCATTTCAAACTGATGTTGATATCGAACCTTTGTCATGGCATATATATTTTGGCCTAACCGGATGCGCATTCACATAAGGGCGGAAGTCAGTGTTTCGGTTTGTGTTCTTGTGCAGCAGACCCTCTGCGTTTACGCAAGTGTAAACGATTGCCCGGTTAGTAAGGTTATATAGGAAGGTGAAAACGGAAATGTAAATATAACCAAATATTCAACATATATTTTTTCTGCTTTTCTTTTAATACAGATCAATTAATACCGTTATTAATTAAAGTTTAATACAACAGCAAGATATGCATGTTGTTCATAGCTATAGGTAATTTCTTCTATTATATATGTAAATAATTATGTATAAGTTAATTATTAAAAAATTCAAACTATTAAATGTTATCTTATAGATCCAGTCCTATGCAAATACTGTAGACGTGGACAAGTAATATTTTGTACATGTATGAACTTTTTTGTTCAATGGCTAAAAGTGTATCTATCGGGAAAACACCGTGAATGTTACATGCATACAAAATCGCGAAATTAAGCGGAAATATCCATGTTTACAGTATGCTTTTAAAGATACGCTCTTGAAAATATGCTTCTTTATACAGTACATGCATGTAATCATGTGGAGAGGGCATACATAGGCTTTGTCTGCTGCCCGATCCAAAATTGAATCTCTGTGATTTCGTAAAATATTTTTAAAATAAAAAATAAACCTACATGTGAAATTTGAGAGCTTCCTTCAGTATTTCCAGAGAAATACCAATAAAAAACTTCATAAATTGTCGAATTCCAAGAAGGCTGCCTGGTGGCATCTTGTTTTTGATCAGACCCAATATGCAATGTGTACAACTAGACACCAAGAAGAATTTACATATGCAATATGAGAAAAATTCATTCAGCATTATCTGAAAAATAGTGCTATGGCAAAATCCGAGATGGCTTAATTAATTGGTTTGTAATCTATATTAATGACCTTCCAGAAACTATTAAATCAGCAACTTACTTGTTTGCAGATGATACTAAACTTTTTAAATATAACGAAAACACAAATCTACAGGATGATCTTAATCAACTCCAAAAATGGTCTGATCGATGGCTTTTAAAATTTCATCCTGATAAATGTCAAGGTGCTACATTTAGGGAAGAACCCAAACAAAACGGCCCTACATTTATATAAAGACACTTTGGAAGGAAGAATACAGGTACAATTAGAGGAGGTCTTGAAAGAAAAGGATATTGGGGTAACAACAGACAACAGCCTAAGCTTCAGTGAACATATTCATGGTGCCGTCAATAAAGCAAATAGAATAATGGGAACTATCCGAAGAACCTATAATTATTTAGATAATCAAACATTCTGTCTATTATATAAAGCACTTGTCAGACCACATTTGGAATATGGAGCCTGTTTATGGAACCCGTACTTACAAACACAAATAAACGAGATAGAAAATGTACAAAGAAGAGCAACAAAACAAATACCGGGAATGAAAGATTTAACCTATGAAAACAGGCTGAGGATCCTGAAGTTACCTACACTAAAACACAGAAGGCTTAAAGGAGACATGATCCAAGTATATAAATTGATACATGGAGGATATGATCGAGTGGTTTGATTAGTTTAACGTCCTATTAACAGCCAGGGTCATTTAAGGACGTGCCAGGTTTGGTTGGTGGAGGAAAGCCAGAGTACCTGGAGAAAAACCACGGACTAGCGGACAGTACCTGGCAACTGCCCCACATGGGATTCAAACTCGCGACCCAGAGGTGGAGGGCTTGTAGTCATATGTCGAGACAGGCTAACCACTCGGCCACCGCAGCCCCGTTTAACAGTTATAATACACTGCTTAAGTTCTAATGTTAATTTGTTATTTATTTTGGTTATAAGCAGTAATGTAGAAATACAAAGTTTTCTCAAAGCTTATCTGATTGGTCTTAATACTAATATCATGTTAAAATAGGATTCAACTTCATAATAATATGTTTGATATCATATATGATTGAAATCAACTCAATGGATAAGATGATTAGCCTTTAACAAATTGTTGTTGTTCTTTTGGGGCTTCTGAAGGATCTGAAAAGATTCATTATCATATAATTATATGAACAAGAAACCCAGAGCCATTATTGTGGTCACCTGTCTGTTGACTCTTTTTTGTCCCTGGAGTTCAGCAATGATCAACGTATATACATGTATATATATACATACTTAAACTTTTAAAAGAATGTTGTGCATCAGTAGATAACAATACAAAATATCAACACGGCATTCATTTCCATATTTAAAATTTGTAATGTTAGATACAGTGGTCCAGATAAAACAGATCTCCAGTAACTGTCTTTGGTCACATCTACACTTGGCAACCTAAACATTCAAAAAACAATTATACACAATGACGACAACAGTCAAGAAGCAGTTTTAGGTTTTTAAACAAACATCTTAAAAATCTAAATAATTATAATTTAAATTTAGAAGATCTATGTGTCTTTTTTTTTATTTCTACAAAGATTTGGCATATTATATGCAATATCAAGATAGTTTAAAACTTAAATATAGTATGTATGTTTATAAAATAATCTGAGGGTTGATAAACACAATATATGATTTACATGTATATTGATTATTGCAATAGAAACAAATAAAGATGATAAGAGTGACCTTTTTAAAAAAATTGTTATTCATTGCAAAACAGGTAAGTCCCAAAATGGTTCACTAAAGAACTATTAAATTAAATAATAAAAAATTAAGATGCACTTTACTTCAATCTTTACTCAACCGACTGACAATGATCATCTGAAAAAGGAAACACCAGTAGCCATGCCGGACTCCAACAAAATGAATGACTGTTCATTCACTTACTTGGTGCCTCTGTAAACATATTTGCATCAGTTTACTTTAAATTCGTAAATTCTGTTTGTACGAATTAATTAAGTTGGTTAACAGTAATCATACCTTCATCAAGAACTGACCAAGAGTTACCTACCAAACTTCATTCATTGGTATGAGATCAGCCATGTTACTTTCTCCCTCCTCACCAGTCTCCTTGTCATCTTCGTCCTCCTCGTCACCCCCAGAATGTGTGATAAGAGCTCTAGTTAGAGCCAGTGAATTCTTTCATTTTACCTGTAAAGTAACGAAGGAGTAGACTAACTAGAACTGTCATCAGAGTAAACAACTAATACTCCCTGTTGCACAAAATAAGTAATAACTCCATTAATAGAGGAAATTGCAGAACCTAATATAGTTTTCTTATATCCCCTTTATATCAGGGTTTTATGTACCAAATTTAATCAAAATCTGTCAAGTAGTTTAGGAGGAGTTTGCCGGAAAAAGTTGTGTCTACAGACAGACGGACAACCTGATTCCAGTATACCCCATTAACTTCATTGCGGGTGGTATAATAAAAGGAGTCTCAATGCTACAATAGTTATTCTGACTTTATTTTGTCAATCGCCTACACTTTTGACCATTACCTTACTATGCCCTACACTTTGACCTTTACTTTGCAGTTCCCTACACTTTGACCTTTACTTTGCAGTTCCCTACACTTTGACCTTTACTTTGCAGTTCCCTACACTTTGACCATTACCTCACAGTGCCCTAAACTTTGACTTATACCTTACAGTCCCCTACACTTTGACCTTTACCTTAAAGTGCACTACACTTTGACCTTTACCTTAAAGTGCCCTACACTTTGACCGTTACCTTACTGTCCCCTACACTTTGACCTTAACCTTACCTTCCTGTCTCCTACACTTTGACCTTTACCTTAAAGTGCCCTACACTTTGACCTTAACCTTACTTACTGTATCCTTCACTTTGACCTTTACCTTACTGTCCCCTACACTTTGTCCTTTACCTTACTGTCCCCTACACTTTGACCTTTACCTTACTGTCCCCTACACTTTGTCCTTTACCTTACTGTCCCCTACACTTTGTCCTTTACCTTACTGTCCCCTACACTTTGTCCTTTACCTTACTGTCTCCTAGAAAATTGATGGGAGCTGGACCGATGACATTGATGTGATGTTTACAGTGTGGTTCCATATTTTTGGCCGAAGTTAAACAAATGGCTATTGTCATGTTCACCTGCAAACAAAGAAATATACACTTCAATGTGATTTTTGTTGGGAATAGAATTTTATTTTCTTTCCACAAAACACCTTTTCTAGCCATTTAAATGTTCAAAATTTATTTTTATAAAGTGTATCTAACAGAAACACATTATCAGGCTTAATTTACTTACAACAACTAGAACTGTCGCCAGAGTGGACGACTAATACCCCCTGCTACACAAATTTAGTAATAACTCCATTAACAGGGGACATTGCAGAACCCTATATAGTTTGATCAACTGCCCTTTATGTCAGGATTCTGGGTATCAAAGGACTATGTATGGTTTGGGCCCTTTTTGGCGCCCAAATCAATCAAATTTTCAAACCTGTTATTTAGTGATTAATTTGTTGTATTTTAAATATTTAGTACATCTCTGATTCAACTATGATGACTGTTTTCTAATTTTGCAGATGTAGTTGCCATGGTAACCACTTAAAATATGCATTAATTATGAAAAATGTGGAAATTTCGACAATTTTTGCGATTTTTTTATAGGTTGTTGTTTTAGAAACCATAGTGCGCATCCTTGAACAAACTTTATATTTCTCAATATTAAGTTTGTTCAAGGATGCGCTCTATAGTTTATCATATGACAAAAACTGTCTATACAATTAAGTTAGGGATATACTAAATATGAAAACTACAACAATATAAAAACTAAATAACAGTTTTGAAAATTTGACGAATTTGGGTGCCAAAAAGGGCCAAAACTATACAGTCCTTTTATCAAAATTTGTCAAGTAGAAGTAGCCAGACAAAGTTGTGTCTACAGAACAGGGGGAGGGGGAGGGTTGTTTACATTTACCATGTTCCTGTGAATCTGTCTTGGATCTTTCTTTTTAGAAAACTGCTTTCTTGCAGGTTTGCCAAGGCCTATACTTCTTTTTAGTTTTGACTAATATCAGTAAAGGTTATCTTTGATCCATTGTTTGTATATAAACCCATTGGTGTCTAATAATCTAGCTACTAGTAAAGAGTCTGTGAATAAAAAAAAATGAACATTACAACTACATATTTGTCAGCCCTCCTCTTTAAATATAATCCCCCTCCTTTATGACCATGACATCATGAAATACTGTTTTCAACCCCGTATTAAGCGCCACGTATCCCTATAACAGCCCTCCTCTTTTTTGAGGCTTCCCATTCATTTACCTCAATTAAACGCTGACTTAAACTTCGAAAATTGTATAGGTTTCTCTAATTGATTTCTTTTGCAAACTGATTATTGGCTTACTCTGTGCAATAATTTTATGAAATGTTAGCCCAACTATGGTAATATTAAGCACCTCTTCATGTTTTTAAGCAGTAACAAAAGGCCCAAGGGCCTTAATGGTCACCTGATTGACAAACCATATTTGATCCAATAAGTGCCTCCAGTAAAGATTAGGGGAGACCCTTATTCCCTATAAGCGTCCCCCTACCCATTATTGAGGCCTTAATTGCACTGACCTTGCAGACTAAAAATATGAAAACCTAAAGGCCCACCACCTTTCCGGAGCAAAACATAAAGGTTTCATAAAATATATACCGATGGCCTAAGATGAGGTTACAACACCAAACATGCACAAGATTTCCTGCGTAAGTAATGGATAATTTCATTAAGGGATGTACGCAGCTGTGATTCAGATGATATAACGTTCTAACTGGAGTAAATGTTTGCCTGTTTGAAGTGACCTGTTTATTCGCACAAGGACAGGTGCATTGTCTAACTTTACATCAAGTACATACAAGCAAGGTGAGTTTTCCCTACAATTTAAACATAACTGTTTTTCCTTTAAAAAAATCGACCAATCGCATGTTATAGATATGTTTATTATAGATATGGTCAGATTATTCAGGGTGTAGGAAAGTCAGATATTGTTGTATACTATTGTTGCTATTGTTGAATACGGAACAGTTACAAATAGGATGTAGGGAAAGCAGGTGTCAGATTAGACAGGTTTCGCTCTTAAGTATATTATGTTTAACCATAATCATATAATTTCAATGGAGGAGTGAACATAAATGTAAAATTTTGGATAGTCAAATAAACATGTTTGGTTTTCCTTACAGCAGTGTTTTTTTCCTTTGTTCAAAAATAGACTGTCCATTATTTTGGGGAATAATGGACAGTGGACCTATAATAATGGACAGTGAGTTACATAATGGACTCCGAGGTGTCCATTATGTAATATAATGGTCATATACAACAAAGGAAACTTTACTAGCTGGGTTTTAATACATGATAACAGTGGTGAGTCATTTCGCTGTTTTGACGTCTGACGTAATGATACGCAACTACAATGCGGTACTTAGGACGAAGGCGGGAAACAATAAGACGACCCGCGTTATGAAAATTAACATTTTATTTATTTTAATTAAATTGTTCAGAAAGTGATGATATATGTAAGTTAACGATAAGTTAATAACTTTTGTTATTATACCTCAAGTGAGAATCCTGCATTCTGATTGGTTGAGAGATATTTGGTATTTTACACTATCACACGGCAGGTAACATTAGAACAAAAGGAAACAATAGACACGTTCGTAGCAACCCCCTAGCAACGGGCAAGGACGTATATGAGAAGGATAAGTCACACTGGGTTTTGGGGAAGTCCGAGGCAGGCGCTTTTGTGTTTGTGCACTGACTGTGACGTTGGGCGACGACTGATTTTCCTTTGATATCCGCCGGCGCAGCCTTTGATGTAGCTTGCGGGTGCGAGGGTTACCGTCTTACTTTCTGAAGCGGTGCTGTCATTTCATGGGCTGTCAATTTTTTTTAACGAAAATTTAAGACATATCCCCTAAATATTCCGTCTTTAAAGCAAGTTATAAACGTCGTGAAATTTAATAAACTCTACAATGGTGTTTCGTTTGACTCGATAAGACAAGTATTTGTTGAGAAAAACGGTTTTTATTCCCGGTTCATAGGCGTCTCGCGTGGTATTTAGTAATGTAAAGAGACAGACACGAATCCTTCACACTTATAAATCCTTGCAACGGGTGATCTCTGGTGATAGTGTATTTTTGACAGTGTAAAATATTAACTGCCCGAAAAAGATGCGCACTCATTTCTTTTTTCGGCGCCATCTTTGTTTTTTGAAGCGACGCTTCAAAATTTATCTGGAGCTATTTCGTAATAGTCTTGCCAAATTAGTCTGTTTATCAATATTTTTTTTTCATATTAAGGACGGAGCTTTCCATTCCCGCCTTTTCGCTTACCGTCAAAGCGCTACATGTTGTTTTTAATGAACCCGTCGGTGATTAGGTGAAAGGAAGACATGCGATTTCTTGAAAGCGTCTTTGTGACGTTGCTAATGTTGTAAACAGACGACGGGACGAAACCAAAATTCATTGAGATTTATAAAAACGTTTTTATATAAAAAAAGATTTTAACAAACGCAGGAGACAAGACAACAATAGTTTTTACCAAATGCTTATTGTGAGTATTCTATTTTATAATGCAATGGTAGTTAGCGCTACTTAGTAGAAGCCGAGTTGCTATTCTACTGCCGACGGTGACTGTTCGACTTTTGCTAAAATTAGTTAAAATGTTTCAATAGATTGCAAATACTTGAAAACTAGTTTTGTTTCTAGACTTTTGGTATAATAAAATAAATACTACCTGCATTAAAGGGTGACAGTGTACTTGTATTTCAAGAATCGTTTGAGACATTCCCCTGTCAAGGACAGCCATATTTGTTTTACATTCTGATGCGCTCACTGACCCATTATATAGCGTGTGAATCGACACCCGTGCGCTCAGTCTATACGTGTACATATACACCTAGCAGTTCACTGTGTATTGCCTACAAATACGTCAACAAAGTCATTATCTGTAATGCTGTATGCGGCTTGTTTTAGCAAGAAAACATGTCAAATCCTCTAAGCTGTCATTTAGATGTTTGTCAAAATCAAAATTTCACACATTGTCAAGTGAATAGAAATCCAAATAATAATCCGTCCACATATGCACTCAACTGGCCATGTGCACTTGACTACCTGTCCCGAACGAGCGACAACTTAGCTACCAAGGACACACACGTGTCAATGTACACGTAAAACCTATATATAGTGTATATTGAAGTGTTATAGTAGCTTGTATTGGACAAATGGCACTAATTCACGTACCATGTGATACCCGATAATGTTTGTGCAGTAGTATTGTTTCTATTGGTGATGGAATGACGTCAAAAGATGATATCCTGCCCTAACGTCATTTCAGCGGGAAGATTACAAAGAGTGACATTCCATCACCACTGGAGATGCTAGTCCCTCGCAAACGTTATCGGGTTTCACGTGGTACACGTGTAGTAGGACTGTGCCTACGTATATTCAAACCCCGATTCTGTTTGGGGTTCCGCAATGATAGAAACAACACAGTGAAACATTTAACGAATATTTTATTAGCAAGTATAAAACACAATATAATTCTCGAGACAGAAATACCTAGACATAGAGGCTACCGGAAGGACATACAGTACATAACGGAACGTTCACACCTGCCAGGTCAGCCATTGGCTTCGCCTGTGTATAGAGATTACACACACACACGGACACATATTACAAATAGAACAGAGGAACAACACACCCACCTCACGTGCGGACAAGTCAGGAAATAGACAGAAAGAAAGGAGAAAGAGAGTCTGACCAGCTCTCGGAGCTTTGTCCAGACTACTCGAGAGAAACAGAAAGTCGGAATTTATACCAGAAAAGACCAATGAGAATAGAGAAAAGAAATTTAAAGTAGCCAATGAGAAGAGAGATAACAGATTGAAAGTGAAAGTAGAACACAAATAGAAGTAACACTCCTTCCGGTAGCTGTCAAAGATATGTACTACAATATTCAACAAAGACTGCACTCTCACACCGCCACGGCCGGGTCTACAATCTCACAACTTCCTGTTGGGCGCCAATGTGGAAGAACAGGGAAAATACACATTCCTGTCGAGTGCCCCGACAAGGAATCGAACCCGGGTCTCCGGGGTGGAAATCTACGACTCTACCGACTGAGCCAAAGAAGCATGCTCCGTCAGCTGAGTGACAGAGACCGTATTTAACACTATTTACAAGTCACACCGACCCGCTCCTTTTACACACGAATATGTCCAATGAGGGATCTAGCTGACAACAAATTCATGTATTACTTCACTATATGTTTTCAGTTATATTTTCAGTTTGACATTGTTATTTGCAATATAGGAGCATGTGTTCCTGAGACAAGATATGTGTAGAATGATGCACGTGTGTCAAGTCCCGTGCTTTATATGTTGGCCAGTGAAGGTAACTAATTTAAGCAGAGCAAAAAAAATGGCTGCCACTTCGGATACACTCACAATTTTACAATCAAAGTACAGGGATTTCGAAACACTGTTTCATTCGCTTACCTTCTGTTCAACGACTTAACACTTGGCTAGCTGTTGATACAGGCATGGCTTCTGGCATAACGTAAGACGTTATGATGCTATCCTCAGTCTAGGCATACTACGAAGCGTAGGCAATATGGAGGTGATCGATGTTATTCAAAACCGGAAGCGGGTACTGTAGTTTTTTGATTGGTCCACCAATGAGATACAGTCTCTCAAATACTCATTTAAATACTTTTACAAATATGGTCATCCGTGGTTTGGGACCATCGTCCCTCTGATAAAGTGATTAGTACAAATTCATCACAGTGTCCTCTTGCAAAGAAATTTCAAACACATTATCATTCTGATTTTTGTCTTAGAAAGTCTGGTAGATGTAGGTTTGGATTTCCTTTTTCAGAATGTAAAAAAAAAACCCTTTACTAAGTAATTTAGATTTGGGGTCTGAGAGTTTAAAAAGTCGTTTTTATGAAACAAAACGTGGTAAGAGGGCAATCTGATTAAAATGCAGATCCTTATACCCACTCCGTTATATGAAGGATCTGACAATATCCCATAGGGGGTCACGTCCAGATGACCTTTATACCACGTGGTCTTCATATCGGATACATTTTCTACACCTTGTCACATCCATCAAAAACGATATTTCGTCCCAGTATACTTATACAATTAGCTTTATTGTGCTCTTTGGGCGAGATGACTATGTAAACCAAAATAATTCTGACATTTTTTTTTCAAAATATTTCGTCCCTGAAATTCACTGCCAAAATTTTGCAAGTAGCAATTTGATTGATTTGATGGGATTTTCTCAGATCCTCTTATCAAACGTAGTGATAATAAGGATCTTTTAATCAGATTGGGTGAGAGGGATGCGTACATAAATGCATACAATAAGATTATTCTAGAAAATTGGCAAGCAAATATGGATATCTAAGTGATTGGAAATAGTAAAGCAGCTGCCTATTATGTTTGTGCATATTTATGTAAATCAGAACCAGAAGATTTAAAATTTGCTCTTTCTTCACTACTTTCATCCATGGATAGGACAGTAAATCAACGAACACGTATGTTAAGAATAGGATCATGTATTCTAAAAACCAGAAAACTGCACAGGAAGCAGCATAAAGACTGCTTAATGACCTTAATCTAATATTTTCTTCAAGGACTGTTTTATCATTGAATACTGAACCACCAGGGAAAAGATTTCGAGTGTTAAAATCAAAGAAAGATAGAGAAGAGCTTGATGAGAAAAGTACAGACATCTTTCATAACAATCTAATTGACTACTACAAAGCTAGACCAGCATGCTTACACACAGTTTGTTTGTATGAATTTACACGGTGGTTTGTTAAATGTCAACTCTCTGATAAATCCCCAAACTCATCTAGGTTAGAAAGAATAAAGTTGAAATCACCTTTTGAACATGTTTGCATAAGAAAAAGAAAGAAAGCAGTTGTGATAAGACTTCCCAAGCTGTCAATTGCAACAGATGATTATTTTTACAGTCTACTGATGTCATATATACCTTTTGAAAATGAAGATGATTTGTTAAGATCACCAGATGGTAGTCTTTATGATAGTGCTAGAGATGCATTTTATGAAAAGAAAAGTAATATAGATATTAAACATTTGCATTCTCATGCATTGATAGAGGAAATTGAAAATGCATTGAGATTTATTCACTATTCAAGAGTTGAATTGGCTTCAAGTTCCAATTTTGCTGATGATGAAATAAACAAAGAAGAGAGTGCCAACATCTCTATACCATTAGACTCAGAATATGTAGATTGTTTTGATGTCAATGACAACAATTCTGTGAATCACATTACAGACACCCAACATATACATGAATTGCAGGTGTGCTATCTTTCAAGAAATGAACTTTAATTGAAACTGGAAAAGTAAAAAGGTAGTCAAAGAAGTGTTATGAAAACTATAATGGATCATTACAAAAAGAGATTTAGTTCTCAGTTACTTTTGTTCATAACTGGTGGTGCTGGAGTAGGGAAAAGCTTTTTGACAAATTTAATTGTTGATTGGCTTAATCATTGCACTAGCATGCAGTTAGGTAAATCCCCTGTATTAGTGTGTGCACCAACACGAACAGCAGCTAGAAATGTACGTGGCAATACTTTACACAGTGCATTTCATCTTCCTGTTCAACATGGTGGACAACCTACATTCTTTGAGTTAACGGGGAAATCTTTAAAGAAATTGCGCACATTATATCAAGGTATCCATACTCTGGTTATTGATGAAATTTCAATGGTAAGCTCTAGACAGTTTGAATTTGTCCATAAACGCCTCTGTAGTATTAAAGATAATACAGAATTTTTTGGTGGAATAAATGTCATCTTGGTTGGAGATCTTTTACAACTTCGGTCTGTAAAAGGACATTATGTATTTGAGAACAGATACCTTTGGTCGAATTTCAAAACTGTATTTTTAACAGAAAATGTTCGCCAAAATTGTAATAGTTCATTTGCTCAATTACTTAATAGAGCCAGGGTAGGGTTGCTGAAAAAAGAGGATATTTCATTGTTAAAGACTCGAATTATTCATCCAATTCCACATAACTACAGTTTTGCATTTATTTCCTACTGTAAGACAAGTTGTAGAACATAATGACAAGATGCAAAACTTGATCAGTGATGACGTAGTTAAAATTCCTGCTATTCATTACTTTACACAAAATGACTTACAAAGGAAGCACTCTTATGATGCACCAGAAGATTTAATTCCAAGTGATGATAGAAATGCTGGTGGTCTTTGTAATATCTTGCGTATTTCAAAATTTACAAGAGTGACGCTTATAAGAAATATTTACACTGAAAATGGATTGGTAAATGGCGCGCTTGGATTTGTTCAAGAAATAATAAAAGATCCAAATACTGGTTTAGTGAACACAATATACAGAAAATTGGATGATGAAAGTATTGGTGGTGTTTTAAAGGTGTCTCAGCAGTGCAACGCTATAGCTATTCAACCACTCTGTCAAGAGTTTTATTATTCGGGTAGAATATTGTTAAGGGAACAATTTCCAATAATACCAGCATGGGCAGCAACAATACATAAAGTTCAAGGTGCATCTTTAGACATAGCAGCAATATCAATAGGAAATGATATATTTGAAAATGGCATGGCTTATGTAGCATTGAGTAGAGTGAAAACAATATCTGGTCTTTACCTGTTGGCTTTTAACCATCAAAAGATATGTCCGCCGTTAAAACCACTGAGAGAATACAACAATTTGCATGAAAGAGAACAAAGATAGTTTATAGGATGTGACATGGATATAATTACTAATACAGTACAAGCTAGTATTCAAATTTTGTATACTTTGCAACACCATATCAATCAATCATTGTCTTAAATCTGCCATTCCCAAACACACTTTTACATGCAAGTTTTCTTCTGCAAAGTTTAATCAAAAGAAATGTATATAAGCAAGAGTATCATTAATATCTTTTGGTAAAATAAAATCTTGCAATTTCATCCGAAGAAACATGTACATTTTGTATATAAAAATCAGAGTATCATTTTGCAATTAAAAATCTGTTAACATTTTGCATGAATGCATATTGATATTACCTACGGTATATTATTTTTTAACTAGGTAACTGTCATTTTATTTTTCATGAAAGTAAAAGATATTTCATATTTGTGTATTTTTTTTTGTGTGTAAATATATATTGATATATAGCGTTGATGTGAATGTTTCAGATCATACAAACTATCTGTGAAGTCAAGGCTAGTGCCCCGGGCACAAATGTTACTCTGTAAGCAATGGTCCTCTCAGTAGGAGTCGTCAGTACTCAGTCTGCTGTACCTGAAAAGATGTCAGTTGTTCTGGGAGACACTTCTGGCTCAATCTCTGCTACAGTGTATGGATTGAAAAACACAAGCAAGTTTAAGAAAGAAACTGCAGTTTTACTGTTTAATGCATTGATGAAAGACAACTATTTGGCTGTTACTTCCCGGACAGAGGTAGCAAGGACACAAAGTTTTGAAGTACCAGATGCCATTATAAAGGAGACACCTGAACTATTTGGAAACAAGCAAGTCATGCTCCAGCCAATTTCATCTGCACTATCATCACCTGATAAGTCATATGCATCAGTCAAAGGAAAAGTTGTCAAGGTTGGTACTAAAACATTCAAAACTATTTTAATGAAATATATATGTCAAAACTTATATCTGTTGTAAATACACTGTGCAGTTAGCAGGATCAAGGATACATTCAATAAAGATACAGATAATGTTAGCATATATTGAATTATATTAACTACAGTACTATTGATTGAGCTTGTACTTTTCAGGTGTCCCCTGTTTCATCAAGAAGGGAAATCCCTTATCAGGAACTGAAGATAAGGGATGGTTCTGGAGCAGCTACTTTGGCTGTGTGGGAAGATGACGTACAACAATATTCTGTGGGTCAGCTGGTGCACTTTAAAAAATGCAGAGTGAGGCTATATCAAGGCAAAAAAAGACTGACCACTGTCAGAGATGGACAGAGTGAAGTAAATATCCTGATATATTGGGTGGTTAAGACAAATTAAAAATATATATATATAAGATTTCGCAATAAAAAAGCAGAAGTCAATTATTAAGGTATCAAGTAATATATAGGATAACTATATTTTTAGTAGTAAATACATTTATCTTATAATGAAACTAAAGGCAGCATTGGCCTGTGTATAACTATAACCTTTTTATATAATGTGTAAAGTAGTTTGCTTGTGTTTGGAAGAGCTAAGTTATCACACTAGTTACATGTTTTAAAAACACATGCATATTTTTTTTAAGATACTCCATCATGATGAAGAATTAGATGAACTGACAGAAAATAGTGAAGATGACAAGGATGAAGATTTTGAAGAGGAAGGAGTATTCAGTGGCACAATTACAGCATTATTTGATGTGGATCCATATCTGGCATGCCCCAAGCCTTCGTGCCACAACAAGAAGTTAAACACGATATTGCAAGGAAACTACGTAATGTGCTGTCCCTCTTGCAATGACAAATTTGGGGCAAGTCACACCAACTGGTATGCGCGTGCCACAGCTCTTCTGGATTTGGGAACTTCTACAAAGAAACTTTCCATTTTTTAAGCCAGAAATACAAAAGATATTTCTGGCTAAAAACAAACTACCAGATGTTGGTCTGGACAGAGATGACATCTATGAAAAGTTCTTCGCTTTTCTTCCTATTGAAGTCAGATGCAACATCCAAAGCAATGCCATGAGAAATGTTGTCTGCAAACGAACCAATTGAGACTGAAAAAGAAGAGAAAAACTGTTTTTCTTTCAAACAGTGCCAATAGTTCTAAAATCTTATTAGTTTAGTTTGTTTATTATACAAGTAGTTAGTGACAATTACAGTACACATTCAGTATTGATATATGTGTATCTTAGTATTTTACTATATTTCATAAATGTAAAATGTAGTTAGTGGCAACATTCACATTTAGTATTGGCATTTGTTCCAAAATTTAGGTATATTAGTTTAATTTCATGCATGTAAAATGTAGTTAGTGGCAAAATTGATCTTCAGTATTGGCATTTTGTTCTTAAATCTGGGTATATTAGTTTATTTTCATACATGTAAAATGTAGTTAGTTGCAAAATAGATATTCAGTAAATTTAGTTACTGGAAAAATACATATTAAATTCAGTATAGGCATTTGTTCCGAAATCTAGGTATATTAGTTTATTTCCATACAGGTAAAATATAGTTAGTGGCAAAATTCATTTTCAGCATTGGCATTTGTTCCAAAATCTAAGTATATTGTTTTATTTTCAAAGGTTTAAACTAGCTATTATAAACGCGAATAATAAGTGGCAAAATAAATGTACATTCCTGTAAGGCATTTGTTCTGAAATCTAAGTACCAGGGGAAAGGGGGTTGGTTTAGTTTGTTAAGATACAAATACTATTGGTATTTGTTCCAGTATCAGAACATTTGTGTAATATGCATTTCTAATTAACGTTGCTATCATTGATGTTTTTTTGTCTTTATCTTTCATACATATTGCCCGCCCAGGTATTGCTCTCCTTTTTTCGAAGGAGAGCAACTTGTTTGTACATTAAGACCAAAACTCGAGTTACATGTACATATTTACGTTCTTTAAGGTTACTGTCAACAAGTGAATCTAAAAATAATTGCATTTGCTAAAAGGTGTTGACCTCCTTTCCCTAGCTATATGTTTTCATTCAGTATTGCAATGTAAGATATCGGGTTTAAAAAAATAATACGAATGGAAGGAAGTAAATGGTAACAAGTAAAATGTTAATTTTCTATGCTTCAGAAATCACAAACTATTAATATTATTTACAGTTTTGCATGCTGATAATCATAATTGTTTTGAAGTAATTATGAAAAAAGTTTCGTTTTAAAAATCACTACTATCTTTTATTTCAGAATCATAGTTTGATGGTATTACTGTAAATATTAGTTTGTGATTTCTGAAGTATAGAAAATCACCAACTTATTTGCTATCATGCTTTCTTCCATCCGTAATACTAAAATAAAGCATATTCAGATATTGCGGCCACGCGACCTCTGCATTCCTTCGCGGGCTGGTAACTAGGGAAGGTTAGCACTAAAATCACAGGCAATTGTATTTATATGTACTTGTTAGTAACACGACCGTGAAGGAAAGCGATTATGTACATGTAACTGAAGTTTTTCTTAGTGTATAAAAACTGTTACACAATACTTTATCTGTACTTGAAATACATTTTCTTTTCTTATAAATACAAAAAAAATGTTATCATAACAGGACGGGAGGGGCAAACATGTCTTTTTGCCCCCCATTTTCGCCGACTGAAATTTTCTTAAAAAGCTTATTTGAAAGAAAAAAGGGTCCTCCTACACATTTTTCGTACTTCATTCTAGAAAATTTTCCGCTGCGCGACGCATTTCCTAAAAGGTTCAAGCACATAATGTCAAACCTTAAATTGTAAAAATTCAATATACACAAACTAGACTAAAAATGTCCATCAAGGGATTCTATGTACTATTTAAAAAAAATGTCTCTTAAAAGATCAATTTGTTTATATGTCTTAGCGAGACAATTAATTCATTTTTTTCTGTTACACAACAATGTACCGATGGTGTGAAGCCGGTATATTCAGATCGAGTAGGGTTCCATAATGTTATGACGACACAATTATCATTTCTAAATGCAGGTAGCTTTAAATCGAAAAATTACCATGTTAAGAACGCTTTATAATCATTAAACTTTATCGTAAAACTCATCTCAGCCATTCTAAATCGTAATTTTTTTCCCGGGGGAAACCCCCCGGACCCCCCAAACACCAAATTTCTCGCGCTTTCGGGCGATCGCAAAATCATCAAAATACATAAAACTCATCCCGGGGGTCACCCTCAGACCCCTAATAAAACACCCAAATCTTGCGCCTTCGACGCTCACACGCTAATTAGGCCAATTTGCGTATTCGTTAATTTCCTTTTAGCGACCCCACTGTCTATAAATGTGTACAAGGATTAAAAGTGATATATGAAAAAATGTACATAAAGCATATATTATATGGTTGGGAGTTGAATTAATCTCCTCCTGTAGGTGTGGCGGGGGGAGGGGGGGGGGTTTACAAAATATTGAGGACCTTTGCCCCCCATGACGTTTCATCTTCCTACGCCACTGCAAAATCAATACCAATGGCAGTTTCTGGTCCTGTTTAGTACTCAGCATACCGGAAGTGGAACGGCTATATCGCCCGTTGTTAGTATAATATAACTGGTTGGGGTGTGTTGTAAGAGTTTCACTATACAAGAAGACACAACACGAACATACCGCAGTCTCCCAAAACACGCACTTCGCACTTAACACAAGCTGCACACCGCATGCATGTGAGGCCGTCCATACATATACATAACCCGGGCTGCTAAAAGGATTTAATTACTCAAACAAATAAACAACTTTCAGTATCGTGTACATACAACTTAGTATCTTGTACGTACAACTTAATACCTTGTACATACAACTTAGGAACTTGTAAACTTAATATCTTGTACGTACAGATTAGTATTTTGTTCACACAACTTAGTATCTTGTACAAAACCTTTTTATCTTGTATGTACAAGACAGTATCTTGTACGTACAACTTGTATCTTACACGTACAAGTTAGTATCTTGTTCGCACAACTTAGATTTAGTATCTTGTTTGTACAAGTTAGTTTCTTGTTTGTACAACTTATTATCCTGTACGTACATTATATCATCTTGTACGTACAACTTAGTATCATGTTCGTACAAGTTGAGTTGATCTGATATTTTCACTAATTGAAGATACTCTCTTTAGTACGACGGCGTATTAGGGCCACAATGTTTCATCTTAAACGTACATACAAGATATAATACTGTACGTAAAGTTAGTAACTTGTACGTACAAGTTAGTATCTTTATGTACAACTTATTTTCTTGTACGTAAAACTTGATTTGATCTGCTGTTCGTCACCGAAGAAATTAATCAACTTCCTTATATTCTTTATAAGTAATAAGATATTCTGTCTACTTAGCATTGCTTCAAGCACGACCACGGGTTTATAAACTAATCTGAAAAATATAAATGTACATTAATTAGTACCTTATCTTTTTCACCATCGCAATTTGAAATTGCCGATTATCAGGTAAAACTGTAAAGTTATTTGCATTGTTTTGAAACTGGCGCTGTATAGTGGCATGCGAGGAAACTATTTAGTAGCTTGCACCGGCACTATATAGTAGCTTGAGAGGAAATCGTAAAGTAACTTGGGAGGACACTGTATAGTAGCTTCCAAGGATACTGTATAGTAGGTTGCGAGAATGCTATACGGTAGCTTGCGAGGATACTGTATAGTAGCTTGCGAGGATACTGTATAGTAGCTTGCGAGGATACTGTATAGTAGCTTGCGAGGATACTGTATAGTAGCTTGCGAGGATACTGTATAGTAGCTTGCGAGGATACTGTATAGTAGCTTTCGAGGATACTGTATAGTAGCTTGCGAGGATACTGTATAGTAGCTTGCGAGGATACTGTATAGTAGCTTGCGAGGATAATGTATAGTAGCTTGCGAGGATACTGTATAGTAGCTTGCGAGGATACTGTATAATAGCTTGCGAGGATACTGTATAGTAGCTTGCGAGGATACTGTATAGTAGCTTCCGAGGACACTGTATAGCAGCTTGCAAGGATAATGTATACTAGCTTGCAAAGATGAGGTCTAGTATCTAGGATAGCATATAGAAGGTTGCGATGATACTGTATAGTAGCTTGCAATGCGACGATGCTGTATAATAGGTTGCAATTACACTGTATAGTAGCTTACGAGGATAATGTATAACAGCTTGCAATGATACTGTATAGTAGCTTGCAAAGATGAGGTCTAGTATCTAGGATAGCATATAGAAGGTTGCGATGATACTGTATAGTAGCTTGCAATTGCGACGATGCTGTATAATAGGTTGCAATTATACTGTATTGTAGCTTACGAGGATAATGTATAACAGCTTGCAATGATACGTATAGTACTGTAGATAATAGCTAGCAAAGATGGTTAGTAATAGGATACTTGAGACTAGATGATATGAGCTTGCGAGGATACTGTATAGTAGCTTGCGAGGATACTGTATATTTTGAGGGGTACTGTATTTTAGCTTGCGAGGTTACTGTATATAAGCATCCGAGGACACCGTAAAGTAGCTTGTACGGATGCTGTATAGTAGCTTTCGTGGATACTATATTGAAGCTTACAAGGACACTGTATAGTAGCTTGCGAGGATACTGTATTGTAGCTTCGAGGATAATGTATAACAGCTTGCAATGATACTGTATAGTAGCTTGCAAAGATGAGGTCTAGTATCTAGGATAGCATATAGAAGGTTGCATGATACTGTATAGTAGCTTGCGAGGATAGTATATTAGCTTGCGAGGATGGATACTGTATTTTAGCTTGCGAGGTTACTGTATATAAGCATCCGAGGACACCGTAAAGTAGCTTGTACGGATGCTGTATAGTAGCTTTCGTGGATACTATATTGAAGCTTACAAGGATACTGTATAGTAGGTTGCGAGGATACTGTATAGTACCTGCAAGGACACTGTATAGTAGCTTGCGAGGATACTATAGAGTAGCTTGCGAGGATACGGTATAGCAGCTTGTGAGGATACTGATTGGTAGCTTTCAAGGATACTGTATAGTAGCTTGCGACGATGCTGTATAATAGGTTGCAAGTAATGTATAGCAGCTGAAAAGAGGGACTAACGAATGACTTATCTGAATACACTTCCACGACATTTGTGCTGAGATTATGAAGTACAAGGTCTTGTGTCGAGTCTGGACAGTTTTCCTATCCGAAATTGCATTACATGGCTGCAGGAGATGGCTACCATGTAATGATGCATAATTTCCAGTTTGTATATGGTGATATTCATACTTTACTGAACCCGAACAGTTGCAATATGTACTTTGTAGTTAAATAACAAGTCTCGTTTTCGTTTGGTGCTCGAAATGGCAAACCTGTAGTCATAAGATGCTCCAAGAACGGATATACCAACATTACAAAAGTGATAAAATCAACTTTACAAGCATACTATATCAAAATTCCCTTTCAGTTCTAAACACATATGGAATTAATTTAGTCCTTGCTTCATTATTGGACATTTTAATGTTCTTTCCCCCATTCAGATTTCAGTATTGTGATTACTAATAGAAACGATTATCCGTGCACCTTAACAATATGTTTCATAGATGTTGTCATACTTGACCAAAAGTTAGACGAGTCTTTGACTCATTTTTTCATCAAGCATAATTAAAGACATATATATTCATGAGATTTTTAAATAGTCTTACATTAAACCCTCGTTTAGGACCACGTGCCCCTGTGACCTAGTCTTACAATGTAACAAGCCCCTGTGGTCTCGGTCATGTACTATCATATAGCTATGCACGGACTCGCGCACGTGCTCCAAACTGGTTAGTATTCTGGTTACTAACCTATGCGCGTGCGTTGTAATGGGTAATACATTTAGTATTAATTCCAATCAAACAAAGATGTTACATGTAGCCTGATTTGGTACAAACGTTTACGAGTGGGGGTTGTCCAGTTCAGGAGTTGGTGTACATGCACACAGGTATGTGGTTTTTAAGATGTTATTCTTTATTTGAAATAATTATGTACAACCGATATGATCACTGGTTCGATATCCGTTAATGCACAATGTTACACATACTTCATTCTGAGTTATATGGATATATATACATATATACTGTATGACACGGAGTTACCTAAACGATAATGGTGGCCAACGTAAGCAGTATTAATTCTAAAATGATGTGGATACACGGCAGTACCGGAGTCTATGGTGACTACATACACGGCAGAACCGGAGTCTATGGAGTCTATGGTGGCTACATAATCAGTATTATTCTAAAATGATGTGGATACACGGCAGTACCGGAGTCTATGGTGGCTACATAATCAGTATTAATTCTAAAATGATGTGGATACACGGCAGTACCGGAGTCTATGGTGGCTACATAATCAGTATTAATTCTAAAATGATGTGGATACACGGCAGTACCGGAGTCTATGGTGGCTACATAATCAGTATTATTCTTAAATGATGTGGATACACGGCAGTACCGGAGTCTATGGTGGCTACATAATCAGTATTAATTCTAAAATGATGTGGATACACGGCAGTACCGGAGTCTATGGTGGCTACATAATCAGTATTAATTCTAAAATGATGTGGATACACGGCAGTACCGGAGTCTATGGTGGCTACATAATCAGTATTAATTCTAAAATGATGTGGATACACGGCAGTACCGGAGTCTATGGTGGCTACATAATCAGTATTATTCTAAAATGATGTGGATACACGGCAGTACCGGAGTCTATGGTGGCTACATAATCAGTATTAATTCTAAAATGATGTGATACACGGCAGTACCGGAGTCTATGGTAGCTACATAATCAGTATTATTCTAAACTGATGTGGATACACGGCAGTACCGGAGTCTATGGTGGCTACATAATCAGTATTAATTCTAAAATGATGTGATACACGGCAGTACCGGAGTCTATGGTGGCTACATAATCAGTATTAATTCTAAAATGATGTGGATACACGGCAGTACCGGAGTCTATGGTGGCTACATAATCAGTATTAATTCTAAAATGATGTGGATACACGGCAGTACCGGAGTCTATGGTGGCTACATAATCAGTATTAATTCTAAAATGATGTGATACACGGCAGTACCGGAGTCTATGGTGGCTACATAATCAGTATTAATTCTAAAATGATGTGGATACACGGCAGTACCGGAGTCTATGGTGGCTACATAATCAGTATTAATTCTAAAATGATGTGGATACACGGCAGTACCGGAGTCTATGGTGGCTACATAATCAGTATTAATTCTAAAATGATGTGGATACACGGCAGTACCGGAGTCTATGGTGGCTACATAATCAGTATTATTCTAAAATGATGTGGATACACGGCAGTACCGGAGTCTATGGTGGCTACATAATCAGTATTAATTCTAAAATGATGTGATACACGGCAGTACCGGAGTCTATGGTGGCTACATAATCAGTATTAATTCTAAAATGATGTGGATACACGGCAGTACCGGAGTCTATGGTGGCTACATAATCAGTATTATTCTAAAATGATGTGGATACACGGCAGTACCGGAGTCTATGGTGGCTACATAATCAGTATTAATTCTAAAATGATGTGGATACACGGCAGTACCGGAGTCTATGGTGGCTACATAATCAGTATTAATTCTAAAATGATGATGTACTATTCAGTATATTCTAAAATGATGTGGATACACGGCAGTACCGGAGTCTATGGTGGCTACATAATCAGTATTAATTCTAAAATGATGTGGATACACGGCAGTACCGGAGTCTATGGTGGCTACATAATCAGTATTAATTCTAAAATGATGTGGATACACGGCAGTACCGGAGTCTATGGTGGCTACATAATCAGTATTAATTCTAAAATGATGTGGATACACGGCAGTACCGGAGTCTATGGTGGCTACATAATCAGTATTAATTCTAAAAATGATGTGGATACACGGCAGTACCGGAGTCTATGGTGGCTACATAATCAGTATTAATTCTAAAATGATGTGGATACACGGCAGTACCGGAGTCTATGGTGGCTACATAATCAGTATTATTCTAAAATGATGTGATACGCAGTACGATCTATGGTGGCTACATATCAGTATTAATTCTAAAATGATGTGATACACGGCAGTACCGGTGTCTATGGTGGCTACACAATCAGTATTAATTCTAAAATGATGGCTACATAATCAGTATTAATTCTAAAATGATGTGGATACACGGCAGTACCGAAGTTTACGATAGCTACATCATAATGTTGTATGAATTAATTAACTGAACATAAATTGTCCCTGACACATTATATCTTTACATAGACACAAATGTTTGAAGTTTTATGTTTGAATCTTTTAATACTAAAACCGTTCTCGGTGTTTATATCTTGAAATATTTGACCAAACTGTCAGTAAGCGGCATATGGTACTGTCACTTTCAGAGATATACGTAGTAATATTAATATCTAAATTTCTGCTTTAATAAATAAACATTGTTTAAGCAAGGTTCGATCAGAAATTATGATATAAACCTTCCTATCAAGGAGAACTTTCCGTTGCAATCAATAATCAATTCTTTCATTCCTCAAAGATTTTACACATCAAAATTGATTAAAGTTCTGTTTGAAAAGGTTTTATTTTTTGTTCTTCTACATTATATACGTTGAACGTTGTAAATATGTTTCTCTATACAATGTTCTTTGTGAAGAGATAGAATTAATTTTGAAGTTTTAAGGCAATTGCAAGATACATGAAATTTCATTTTTACGCTTTAGTGCTATATCTGCGGCATACAGTTGTAAAATTAATAATAAAAAAAGAGGCAAGTAAACAAGACAGAGAAAGGAAGAATATAAGCAACAATACATATATCACAGACGCATATATAATTAATTGAGTTAGACTTAGTCATATTAGTTAAAATATGAGCAAAATATTAGAAACCAGAACGTACCCTCCACGAGCCCCATATTTGATGATAATCTAAATAATCGTTTGTTTGACGTATAGTTACCGACAGTTTATGTATACATTTGTATTTGGATATATCCTAGTGACCTCCATCCTCGATACTTCAGGGGTTACTAGCTTTCATTGGTGTGAATATATATTATAACGACTGTGATAGTAACTCTTGGAATATCGAGGATGTATGTATATAAATGTAAGTAGGTTTATTAGTGGTGTTGTGCGGAGTTGATTACTTTTCACCTAGTTGGAAGTTGCCCCTATTGGCTGACACGACTATGCTGGTCACGTGACAGAAACGAAGACTATTATTGGTTCAGAAAATTTTCTTCGGCTCTCGGCCCAGATCTCAGAAACCTTCTCAGCCATACGCACGCTTTTGTATCGATCCAAGAATGGAAGCCTTTCTCCGTTTTGTCATTGCCATGGAACTTGTGTTTCATTGCTTAAACAAGGCTATTGCTCGCGGACAGGTATGTAACCTAAGGTTTGTTCCTAGTCCGGACTAATTAATTAAGTTAGTTTAAGTTACTATTGACTTTAAACATAATTTATTGTCTTCACAAAAAATCACGGGATTAGCCACAAGTTATTACAACTGATGAGGTTTTCCCCAATCAATATGTTAATTAATAATAACTGGGATTGAGAAAAATATCTTTCTGGGGTGAAAATCCCAGAATTTGAGGTTTAATACTCTTTGAATCAGTCGGAACAATACTTGGTAAACGAGGCCGCGATGCCATGGACAGACGATTAAATAAGATTAATTGGTAGCATGTTTGTATGAAGGACTACCTCAAGCTATCAAATGAATGACCTTAATATTCACTGAAGGTCACAAGGGTAAAACAGAAAACCCTTTTAGCATACCTCTATAAACGCCACATTTTCCGAAAATGGCGGGAAAACTAGGACGTCACTCATAAAATGTAGAAAATTTATTAATACACAGTGACTAGATCTACAACTGTTTAAGAGAGTGCATTCTGGAGTCTATGAGTAGTTTTCGCTACAGGGGAATAACTCGCACAAGATTTTTGTCTCTTCCTTACATGGTAATTCAGTCCATTTGATAATCCTTACACATTAAATTCCAAATCATTGACTTTCTACTGCAACAAAATTCTACTTTCCCAACTTTGATGGTAATGTTAAATTCTTATCTTTTTCTTCTTTGAAACGATATCTCGTCCCTAACCTATTTATACACATGAATGTACTTAGTAAGACTTCAGTGTTTGTTACCTTTCACCTATAAATTTGGCACCAGACTATTTGTGGTAACTATGGCGACATTTATAAAAATGCTAACCATTTCTTTCTTGAATGTCGATCAGAATTCTACTACTGCCCGTGCTGATATGGCCCAAGTTTTTAATGACCTGAACATAAGAGTAGATCTAAATTTGTTACATTATGGAAATGAAAAACTTGGGCAAGAACGTATATGAGAAGGATAAGTCACACATGTACAGGGTTTTGGGCAAGTACGGCGCAGGAGTTTTTGTGTTTGTGCACTGACTGTGACGCTGGTCGACACCTGATTTTCCTTTGTTATCCGCCGGCGTCTTACTTTCTGAAGCGAGCCGTCATTTCATGAGCTGTCGTATTTTTTTAACGAAAATTTAAGACATTTCTTTTAAATATTCCGCCCTTAAAGCAAGTACTAAACGTTGTGAAATTTTATTAACTTTACATTGGTGTTTCGTTTGACTCGATAGTAGTACGTGTATTTGTTGAGAAAAATGGTTTTTATTCCCGGTTCATAGGCGTCTCGCGTGGTGTTAAGTAGTGTAAAGAGACAGTGACGAATCCTTCTCACTTATAAATCCTTGACTTGGGTTTGTAAGTTAATTGTTATTTATTTGAACCTGTTCAGTCATTTATAAAGTCCAGTAGAATATTTGAACATAATTATTGTATATCTTGTTATTAAGTAAATAATATGTTAAATTCAACTTATTTATACCTATGCCATCACTTGGAAATTATTACATGTTAATTGAAGAAGGCTAAAATAATAATTGCTAAAAGTTAAAATAACTTACACCTAATCCATTTGTACTTATGATGACAATAAAGTCAAAAGTCAAAACAGGGGCTTTCTGCTTACTAAAAATATCAACTATGACCATTCAGTCCTACTGTATGCACAACTACTAGGGTTGCAGTGTATTATATTTTAGGATTGGTCAACAAGCTAAGATGGCTGGCAAGTCGCCATCTTGGATTTTGATAGTTGGAGTTTGTAACCCTTATTTCTCAGAAAGGGCTAAAGGGATATGTCTCAAATTTCATGTGTAGTTTCTCCTGATGGCAAGTCGCCATCTTGGATTTTGATAGTTGAAGTTTGTAACCCTTATTTCTCAGAAAGGGCTAAAGGGATCTGTCTCAAATTTCATGTAGTTTCTCCTGATGGCAAGTCACCATCTTGGATTTTGATAGTTGAAGTTTGTAACCCTTATTTCTCAGAAAGGGCTAAAGGGATCTGTCTCAAATTTCATATGTAGTTTCTCCTGTTGGCAAGTCGCCATCTTGGATTTTGATAGTTGAAGTTTGTAAGCCTTATTTTTCAGAAAGGGCTAAAGGGATCTGTCTCAAATTTCATATGTAGTTTCTCCTGGTTACCAGAAACATATATACATAGAGATTGGCAACTCCACAATTTTTACGATCGGCAGATGTACCTCTGTATGTGCTTAGGGGGTTTTAGATAAACTCTTAAACAGTTAAATACAACAAAATAAATTTGATATGTTATAAAAGTTCAGTATTTTTCAGATGGTTTGAGTACGATTTTGGATAGAAAAAATAATATTTTAACTTGTATTTGAATAAAACAAAATGCACTCTCGGTTTTGAATGTCTGATTTTCGAAAAACTAGGTAAAATTGCTGATTTTCATGCTTTCAAAAATCACATTAAATAATATCAATCGGGAAAACTGGTCACAGTCAAACCATGACATAATGTTTAAACTTTGAGTTGATGCAAAAATATCATGTTTGAAAGAATACACTTAAAAGTAGTTAGCCAAGGGAATATGCCTATAAACCAGAGGTCCCGCTGCCTGTCAACATAGACAAAGAAGGAGTTTCCAATCTCTATGTATATATGTTTCTGTGGTTACTACTAGTTATGCTATTGATGCAGTATCACAGGGACCTGGAACGAATTTCTAACCATATATGTATCATATATCTATGTGTGTGTACATCAGAAACATATATAATATGTATATGTTTCTGTGTATATACTGTTGGTTAGAAATTCTTTCCAGGTTCCAGTGTGCAGTTTGGAACCGATTGGTCAACAAGGTGGCCACCAGACCGCCATCTTGGAATTTGATAGGTAAAGTTTGTTACCGCTTTTAGTCTTTTACTCAGAAAGCACTAAAGGGATCTGCCTCAAGTTTCCCTGTGGCCCTAGCTGTGCATATTCATTTTGAGACAAGATGGCATCATCTTGGATATTGATATTTTTTTTATTTTTTTTTTTTTATGTCTCATTCATATATATATGTCATACACAATTTTAAATACAATAAAAAGAAAGAGATTTATTTATAAAGAGTGAGCTTATTTGTACACAAGAGGTCTACATAATTAACATGAAAGATATAGCAATGTAAGCAATTTTGGTTGAAAATAAACACGGTCTTAGTTAGCAATATGGTTAAAGGTTAATATTGTTTTCAATTTTTATGTAATTACTATACTAGATTGGCTGAGATACAACTTTGCAAGGGATTGTGGGGAGTTCATCACCAGACAGATCTGCCCAAATGTTTATAAGCTCTTTCCAGAAAATATTTAGGGAATTTGAAATTCTTAAAAGACCTTCTCTCTTCATTTTGAAAATTTTATCGCCACCATAAGTTTCAATTTTATCCAGAAACAGCGTTTTCCAAGGGGAGGAATTCAACAGATTTTCTCTCGGAACGCTTCTCGACTTTACATATCGTGACTATATTATGCAAATTATGTAATGTTGTACTTGTGGGTAAACTCGAGAAGCGTTCCGAAGAACAAATGAACATGGCGGTGACGGTTAAAGTAAGTGAGCTACACGATGTTTAAATGGAGTTTCTACAAAGTACGGGTCATGACACCTCCAAAGGAGATTGTGGATGAACACAGTTTTGGGTACTGTTTACCACCACAAGCGTAGATTTTGTGTGAAACGAACTACTTCCTCGTTTCTACTTGAGGGTTTCTCACTCAAGTCTAAAATACTGGGTTGTGATCACAGATCATCTGATTAGACAATTATTGGAAAGAATAACTCAACGCCTCCATACAAGTTCATACATATAATTCTGGTTCTGCAGATACAGAGTCACAATGTGTAATCACACTCTCTATCACTCTAATTACTGTACAACTAGAGATTATGCCAGAATATAGAAGCTTATAATAAATGGTAGCGAGTACAAATGTACAATTATCTAAGTTGATAGTTAAACTCCCTGTTATAATATATGACTTGTCTTTTTATAAAGAAACAACAAAGTGATAACTAAGATGCAATAGCAACAATCGCGACAACAGAATAAAGATAATAGTAACTCTGTATATTTAGTTAGTAGTTTGTAGAAATTGATCAATATGCATCAATTTCTCTATGACAAGATTTCAACCCAAATATCTTGTAATAGATATACAAGAGAACACTAGTCTCTTGTATTAACACATGTAATTATCTACAATTATTTATGGAAATTGAGCAATGCATCAATTTCCCTATTACAAGATTCACAATTCCAAATATCTTGTAATAGAAATACTCAAGGCTTTTAAACCACTGTGTTTGTAATGAACAAAAGTATTTATTGAAATTGATCAAGTAATCAATTTCACTATTACAAGATTAACTATATCTTGTAATAGAAATACAAGAGTACACTAGACTCCTGTATTATCCTAAGTACAATTTATAGAATTTAAGAATAATTTATAGAAATTGATCAAGTAATAATCAATCTCACTATTACAAGATTAACTATATCTTGTAATAGAGATACAAGAGTACACTAGACTCTTGTACCTCAGTACAAATTATTTATGGAAATTGATCAAGTTATCAATTCCTCTATTACAAGATTCATCTCTAAATATCTTGTAATAATCCCTATTGAACAATAGACGATTTGTATTATAAGTTATGCCAACTTTCCTATAATCAATATAAGGGAGATAACTCCTGTAGGCCTATCTACTAATGTGTCATGATGAGAACCAAAATGGCGCAAGAATACGTATCCGATGTCGGGAGGAGACGTTAAAAATCACAGTAATCGCTCCGACTTATATACCCCTCGGGCGTCCACATTTCCTTATATGGAAAAAGTAAGTGGAGGCAATGTGGAGGCAAAGTGGAGGCCCTCCAGACTGATTACAACAATAACAGTCGTACATTGCCGACCTCACAATATAGTGCCAAAAATGTAGCACAAAGAAAAGGTTATACATAGCGTAAACCAACTGTTTATCGACTGAAAAATGTTCTTTAAATACACAAAATATAGTTACAAGTATCTGATTCCGTTTCCGAGCCGTATTTAAAAATGTACACAAAAACCAGCCGGAACGTCAGCGTCAACAGTTTCACCGTGAAAGCAGTACAACTGCTTGGACCAAATATGTCTTGAAATCGGCCGTTGTACGCCACAAGTACGTATTAAACACATACATTTTGATGAATAGTATCGTTATTGTCTTAACGATCACTGAATTAAATCATAAGATTGATCATGGAGCTTACATAGACAAAATAGCTAATTCAAATTCTGACCGCCTGCTTAGTCACGATCCAATATGGCGGCTATCGTAGCCAGTGACACACTACTTGCCAACAAACTGTTTCACATACAATCTGTTATCACATACATTTACCATCTGATAGCATGGTCAGTTAGATAAAAACATTGCCATTTGCCATGTACTACTAATAATATACAATTCAACCGTAATGACACGTTTATTCCATGTAAACACACCAGGGGTACAGTTCAGTAACATAAACACACAACAGCTGATCGTCAGTCAGCTGATCGTTACATGTGATTTTGGCTTGGTTTTTGAGGTGTCCATTAGAGCCGAGACGACATTTCGTGTCTACCTAGCATATTTTTTATTTTCCCGATTCATCAAGCCATAACTTTGTCAATACTTGGCCAATTTTGTTCATCAAGCACTCGATGGAAAGATAACTTATTTCTCTTTCAGGTAATATATCCGTCAATGTTGTATAGAACCCATTTATTAAAATAATCACGGTTTGAAAAAAAGGTCTATTTTTCTCTACTGCCGAGTTCATACCCGTGATACAATAGGCCTAATATATAGATGTATACTATTGGTTAAAAATTTTCGTGCCAGGTCCCTGTGCATAGAATGGCCAGAAAAATATCCTTGGGGGAAGGGGAAAAGAGTTTGAAGTTTGTATAAATTTTGGCTCTGACCCCCCCCCCCCCCCCCCCCCCGGAGCAGGAGGGGCGGGGCCCAATAGGGGAAAAAGAGGTACATTGTAAATCGCTACTTGTCATAGAGTTCTGCATTGAATGTAACCAAATTTGGCCAGAAACAACCTTGGGGAAAGGGGAACAGAGTTTGTATAAATTTTGGCTCTGATCCCCCAGGGACAGGAGGGGCGGGGCCCAATAGGGGAAATAGAGATAAATCCTTTAAATCATTACTAGTCATAGAGTTCTGCATAGAATGTAACCAAATTTGGCCAGAAACATCCTTACGGGAAGAGAACATAGTTTGTATAAATTTTGGCTCTGACCCCCTTGGAGCAGAAAGAATGGGTCCCAATAGGGAAATTAGAGGTAAATCTTTAAATTCCGTCAGAAAAGAAACAATGATCTTGTAATCAGAACATTACTTAGCATTGAAATAACCAGGTGAGCGATACAGGCCCATATCACTTTGCCAAAAATTGTGTCATATTAATCATCTTTAGCGGTCATTAGTGTCAGACCGCAAGCGTTTGGTATAATGGCTCAATAGATATTTTAAGGTCACCTGACCCAACGGATATATAGCCATCAGTAAACTTTTCACATTTTGAACATAAGTTCTGTCGGTGCGATTTGGCTGAAACTTGCCTGAAATGATACTGACATGGTTCTGACAAAATGTTGTTATTTTTTGGGTTGATCTGAAATCCAAGATGGCTGCCACAGCCACCATGTTGAAGACACATTTTGAACTTCTCAAGTTCTATCAGTGCATGTGGTTTGGCTGATATGTATTGTTACGTCTCTGGTTGATCTCAAATCGACCATGACACCATATCTGATAATTTCCTTTATGACTATCGTCAAGGTAGTCAGATGACCTTTAAGGTCCTTGGGCCTCTTGTTATCTCTCTATCTTTCTATATCTATATATATGTAATATTTTATTACATATATATTTATACATAGTTATATAAAATTGGAAGAAAATAAAAATAATTATAACATGTCAGTGTTTGTACTATTTATCGAGGTACAGAATAAGAGAAAACTACGATTTTGTCATCCCTGATAGTCCAGGGGTTCCAATCACTTACGATCTCAACACCCCTGGACTATCTTATAGTGAAACTGAAGGCCACTGAGAGGAAAAAATCTGAACCAATCACAGGCTAACACATATTTCCTTTGAAGACTACAGAGAGACTACCAGGAGAGAAGAGATCATAAGTGATCGGAACCCCTGGAGTATCAAGGGTGCTATATCATATATGGAGAGGAAGGATTATAGGACACTATCACCATGTATATGAATGATAGAGACATTCTACCCTCTGGGTCACAAACACAATGTATTAATATATATACATTTAAAATATGATCCTAAGGTAGATTACCCCCGACTTCTCTATCCACTTAAAAAAGAGTCTTATTTTACTGATATAATTAATTTTATTCAAGTAAACATACCAGATCAGTTCGATCGACAAGATTTTTACTTGAATATCTGCGGAATATTGTGTATTATGTAACTTTATTTGTTTACTGAAATTTTGTCACTCTTGATCTTGTAGGCTGTGTCCTTCCGTGGCCTTAGCCTGGTTAGCCGGGTGGCAACCTCGATTGCTGTTGCGGCTGGCCAGCGTCTGTCTCTGTCGGAGGCCGTGGTAAGATGTTACATTTTAACGCTAAGTGTAGAATACATTATCTTTAAGCTGTAATATTGTAGCTTGAAAGATTTCTAGACAGATAATGTTGTCTTCTTTAAAGTGTAGTCAGGCTGGGTACGTACATGTACATATACCATAACAGTTTTCACACTATAATTGAACTCTCCTTATTACCGTATTCAACCCAATAAGGGCCCATGTCCCTATAAGCGCCCTTCCTCTTTTTGAAGCCTCCATTTCAATTGCCCAGGCTTAAAAAAAACCAGAACTATACAAAACTGTTTAGATTTTCAATAATATCGTCTTATTATTAGCACCTTTTAATTTTTTAATTTTTAAACGCCTTATTGGGTTGAATACTGTACATGTATCACTCTGTTTGATAAAGGATCTGGCAACAATCCATTAGGAGTGACCTTCTGGTGACCATCAGAATTGTCCAATTGTCCAGCTTCTAGAAACTGAGAAGTGACTTTTCAGTTTTCATTTATGTAACAGAGTGATTTTAAGAATCTGTGTTTTAATTAGATTGACTTGGCACCAATGTAATTTGATATTATTGTAAAGTAGGCGAAGAGTTGGACTCTTGTTTAAAATATATAAAAAATAGTTCATTAGACTGTCAGAGACATATAGGTAGTATATACACTATCTAAATCTCTGGCACTGTACTGTATCAGGAAGAATTATGGATATTCTGCACTCTAGATCACAAAATATATATATAACAGTAATACAATGCGATATACAAATAAGTAAACAATATTTTTGGCCGTCGGTTAGATTATTCCTATCCTTCATATCCACTAAATAATCATAAATATATATATATAAGGGATATCACATGCACATCAACATATCTGATCATTGGTTAGGCCAGATTCTAACTTGAATATCTACAAAAATACTGTGCATTAAGCACTTTTATTTGTTTACTGAAATGTAGCTTGTGTTCTTGCAGGTTGTGTACTTTGCTGCTACGCTCGACTGCCGAGGGGAGGATAGCCTTAGCCTTGCAGATGTCGATGATGAGCCAGCCACACCACCCGCTCCCACCCCTGTGTCTGTCCGTAGGTCTGGCCGTGTGAGGAGGGCACCAGCTTGGCACAAGGATTACATCATGTGATGTACTGTAATATCCTTGTAAAGTCCATGGACTGATGTGGCTTGAGGAAGTGGTAACTCCTCAACAATCGTCCCAATCCCAATCCCTCACCCAAAAATCTATACCCTGTTAATTAAACCACATGCACTGACACAAGTGTGGGGTTGTTTGAGGTACATAAGGGTTTTGAGAAACTTGACAGACATACTCGTGGGAGTGTGCTTAAAGGGTTTTTCAGGATAGAAATTCCAAGATGGCTTCCAGGGTCCACTTTCTGTTCTTAGATTTGGGTCTCCGATTTTGGTCTACATTGGTAAAAGGGGGTTTAAAGGGATGCGGAACAGCATTCCTATGTTTTTGGATACTGTGATAAACGAAGGCCTCTGAAAATTTATGAGTTGCTAGAAAAAGATAAAAATTGGTACTTAAAGGTTTTGAGGGACAATGAATACATGCAGTGATAAGACTGTGGAGTTGTTTGAGGTAGATGTGTAATGGTTCCCATTACAATCAGTACTTGTGTACAATGTTGGATTTGACTCAACTGAAGTGTACAGAAAGTAGTTAATAGGTTTTTTTTTTTTTTTTTTTTGTCCCTGGCCCTAACAATACTCACTTTACCCAACCCACCTACCCCAGCACAAACACAGCACACATTTAGTATTTAACATTCTAACCACTACTTTCTACATGTACACTCTCAGTTGACCTGTTCAAAAAAATGTAAATAATTGATTTGATTTGTTTTATGTCATATTAACAGCCAAGGTCATTTATGTACATGTACATGCCAGGGTCAAAGGTTGATTGAGAGAAAACCCTAGCCAGCGGCTAGTACCCGGCAACCACCCCACATGGGATTTGAATTTTTTTGAAAAAAAAAAAAATGAATGGCCCTAATTAATGGTCATCGGACAATCTTGGCGCCAGAGAACTAGGAAAAGATTTGAATAAAAGACTTTCAAGAAGGTGACTTTTGCGCCCATCCTTGAAGTTCAAAATGTGTTTAAAGAACACTTGGTTAGGACCATTTCAGGATCATTAGCTTAATTGCATTGATAGAACTTGAAAAGAAGTTCAAAGTTTGCTTATAAGATGGGGGTCAAAGCAAGCATCTTTGGTTTTTTTGGTTCCAAACCATATCAGGATGATTTCATGCAAGTTTCAGCTAAATTGCACCAGTGGAACTTGAGAAGTAGTTTAAAATATTTTAGATATGGATGCTGTAGTGGCCATCTTGGATTTCCGATTGACCCGCAAAATAGTAATACTTGGTCGGGACCATTTAGGGATCCTTTCACACAATTTTCAGCTAAATTGCTCTTGTAGAACTTGAGAAGTTCAAAATCCGTTTTCAATATGACGGAATTGGTGGCCATTTTGGGTCTCGGATTAAATTGAAGAATAATAACTCTTAATAAGGACCATGTCAGATGATATCAGACACGTTTTTAGCTAATTACATTGGTAGAAGTTCAAAATGTGTTCAAAATTTAGTTTACAAACAGGGTATGACAAACAACGGATAAAGCATGATCTTTATCCTGACCATTGGGGTCAACCTAATAAATTATTATGTTAAATTATAGTAAATATTTTCCATTTGCCCTCCTACCCCCTATCCCCCCTCCCCCCTCCCCCCTCCCCCCTCCCAACCTCCCCCTCCCCTCCTATGACAAACAACGGATAAAGCATGATCTTTATCCTGACCATTGGGGTCAACCTAATAAATTATCATGTTAAACTATAGTAAATATTTTCCATTTGCCCTCCTACCCCCTCTCCCCCCTCCCCCCTCCCCCCTCCCAACCTCCCAACCTCCCAACCTCCCCCCTCCCCTCCCATGACAAACAACGGATAAAGCATGATCTTTATCCTGACCATTGGGGTCAACCTAATAAATTATTATGTTAAATTATAGTAAATATTTTCCATTTGCCCTCCAACCCCATCCCCCCCTCTTCCCCCCTCCATCCCTCCATCCTCCCCCCCCCCCCCCACCCTCCCATCGCCACTGGCAATCCCACTCTCACCCATAGCCATCTAAATCTTGGACGACAGGAAGAGACATTGTAATAAATTGTATGTAAAACAAAAGAATGAAAGGGAGTATAAAAGTGCCACATGTATTTAATACATGAAGAAAGAAAGAAAGAAAGAAAGAATGAGAGAGAGAGAGAAAGCGAGAGAGAGAGAGAGAGAGAGAGAATAGAAAGAGAGAGAGAAAAAGAGAGAAAAGAAAGAGAAAAAAGAGAGAGAGAGATGAAAGAAAGACAGAGAAAGAAAGCATTGTGCGTTGAATGAAAGCCCCCCTGCGAGGGGACATCTGTTTATATTTAAAAGGCTGACCCCAAGGCCCCAACCTTGGCAGCCATCAAAAGTTCTGGGGTATTAAAATATGTTTTTATGAAAAAAAAAAAAAAAAAAAAAAAAAAAAAAAAAAAAAAAAAAAAAAAAAAAAAAAAAAAAAAAAAAAAAAAAAAAAAAAAAAAAAAAAAAAAAAAAAAAAAAAAAAAAAGTTTGTAAATAAAAAAAAAAGTTTGTAAATAAAAAAAAGTTTGTATATAAAAAAAGTGTGTAAATAAAAAAAAATACCATGTGTCAAGATGTCATAGTTATTTCAAATATTGCATATTTTCAGGATACCATGAAGATAGTGACAACCATAAGGACAGTGACACCCGAGAGCAGACATTCCTGGTTCTGCGGTCTCTATAGGATGAAAACCGGATATGATGTTTTCTTCATTCAGGGACACTGCACTGGACACCATTTGCCTGAACCCAATCTGCAAATTTTTGACTCGAAATCGAATGTTGAAGGTATTTTGCATGTACTTATACATATTTGGTAGTTGGCTTTTTTTAATACGGAGGCCTTCCTGTCTTGGTAACGACAATGTAAATTTGGGGGATTTTGGTCAAATGGGTAGTGTTGTTTGGTTTTGTAAGACATCCAGTACAGTCTTCTTTTTCAATCTTTAGTGTTTAAGACCGGTCATGAATAGATTATAGGTTCAAGCTGTAGGTCGGTGATTTTTATTGGGGTACTCTGGGTTCCTACAAGTAATTGATACATCCTTTAATGACCATGAAAATATAATCAATCT